>NC_089838.1:33548259-33753259 GCF_035609145.1 Eleutherodactylus coqui
ACAATGATAATGTTGGCTCATAAATCTGGTGTATCTTTAGATACGTTTGTCTAAATTTACGAGTGCATTTGCAATGGTAAATTTGTCCCATTGTCTTTGGACATCCCCTTTAAGAGAATACCTATAAATAATTAAAAACATCATTCATTATAGGAAGCAAATTAGATGTAAGTAATCATACAACAGCTGTCCATGTTTCTTCCTTCTCTTCTTCTGGTTGGTACAAGAAAAAGACTGTAATGCAGCTTGAGGGTTTGGCACTACTGTACTACAGTAATATATATGCTATACATAAAGAGAACCTGTCCCTAGATACTGTCAGTGAGGCTATAGTAATAATGCCTAAGAAAAACTATGACATAGTGGGAATAACTGAGACCTGGTTGGATGAAAGCTGTGACTAAACTTACAAGGTTATAGTCTGTTCAGAAGAGATTGTAAAAAAAAAAACAGAAAGGGGAGGTGTTTGTCTTTATCCAAAGCCCATGTTTAAAGCTCACACCATGTGAAGATATATGTGAGGGAAATGAACATGTGGAGTTTCGATGGGTAGAAATACATGCAGGAAAAAAACAATAATAAAATCTTCATACGAGTTTTCTATAGGCCACCAAGTATAACAGAAGCCACCGAAAAATCTAATACTAAGGCAAATAGAAGAAGCAGCAAATCACAATGAGATAACTATTATGGAGAGCTTTACCTATCCAAATATAAACTGGGAACCTATTCGGATGTAAAATGGGAAACTGAAACCTGTGAATCACATAAAGAAACAAGTTTCTGTCAGTAATTAAATATAATTATCTTTACCAACTTGTGCAGGTTTAATCTGTGTGGGTCTCACCACTGAGACCCCTACCGTTCCCTAGAATGAGGGTCCTGTGTCCCCTTTTCTTCTGACTGAGGGCTCCCTTCACTCATTGCAGTGAAGAGGAGATTGAATGTAGTGTCAGTCACACATCTTCAATAAGACTCCCTGAGATAGCCCAGTGCTTGCAGTTGGTTCTTTCTGTCAGCCGCTTTGAAAGAAGCTGTGCTGCACATATGCCACTGCCACTTAATTCAATCTGACGTCAGTGTGGATGGGTGCAGTGACAAGAAAAGGGGGTGAGACCCACCCATCGATCAGACCTTTATCGTCTATCCTATGGATAGGTGCTAAAAGTCTATTCTCGTTCAATGCCCTTTAAAGGGTTAATAGCTGAGATTGCAGTGATCTTGGATCTCAGTCCCCGCTGCCAGGTGTCAGCTGCATTTGATAGCCAGTGCCTGCCACATATGGAGCAGGCTCTACTCCCAATCCAGCTTCATTCTAACCTTGTGCAAATTCAATGTTAATTAGAATCATATTGTGGGAAGGGGTTAATCTTATCCTAAATATATTGAATAATATTATATTTCTCAAAATGTCTTTAACTACATATCACTCCTGAGGCAATTAGTATGCATAGACAAATGTCATATTAGGTGAAATTTTCCTAAATCCTATTTTCACAGAACTGGATCCAAGGCCATGATTGAATTTGGCAGTAACCCTGAATCTTTGGTCCAGCTAAGAGCTCCACTTGTACCATTTATTCCTATGGGAGTGAGAGCAGGTGCCAAACCTTAAGTAGCCAAAATGGCCATCCATATGCCAGTTTTCTTAACTTGAAGTATCATTTTTTATTTCCCATTAACAATCTGTACTGAAGCACTCTGACTGATTCTTTAAATCTTTTGTGATAACATAATTGTATCTTAGTTTCAAATTCTACTTTTTTATTTTATTCCATGATTATAAGTACATAAATCTTTACTGAGCTGCTGGAACAGAAGATACACAGGATTGCTTTACTGTAAGAACTTAGACAAAGTCAGGAAATAATCTATTGACTTCTGTGGGAGAGTATTGTGGGCATGCTTTGTGACATTATGTAGAGGGAACCACCAGAGAGGTGTGCAGGAAGGGAGGTAATTTGTCTTCATCAACTATTGTCAATGGTGGGATCCTATATTATCTGCCTTTAACACAACTAATATCGTGTTTCCCTGAAAATAAGACCCTGTCATATTAATTTTTGCCCAAAAAGAGGTGCTAGGACTTATTTTCGGGGGCTGTCTTATTAAACTTACCTAGCAGACCTGGTCTAGTTCCCTCCCGCTGCTCTCTGGAGCTCCGATGCACTTCATGCAGTCCTCTGCTGCCCACAAAAGATCACTTCCTAATTACAGGATTTATAAATCCCATCTCCAGGAAACAATGTCACTGATTGGTTTTTGATCACTGCCTAGCTAATCAATGCATTGCTCAATGAACCAATGCTGTGACGGGTTCACCGAGCGCTGCATTGGTTGGCTTAGCAGTGGTCGAAGAACCAAGCACAGCCATCGCATTGTGGAGGCGGGATTTATGAATTGGCTGAGCCGTGGCATTACCAAGCCTCTTAGGTAATGTATTCCTTTTAAAATGTAATGCACTAGGGCTTATTTTGAGGGTAGGGCTTATATTTCAAGCCTCCCCGAAAATCCCAAAAGATCATAGTAGGGCTTATTTTTGGGATATGGCTTATTTTGGGGGAAACAGGGTATATACATTAATATATACATTACCTTTATTGTAATCCTTCCCACTAAAGAGAATCTAATCCCTTCCTCCAAAACAAATTGAAAAGTGACCTCATTTATAACCTACAATATTTAAGGATTACTTTAATATGGGTAGTAACATATAAATGTAATTTTCTTATTAATCCAATCAGTGACATTGCTAGGACCAGTCATTGTGTGCAAGGTCTTTTAACTGGGGCTCTGTATTTCTCGTTGCCAGTGATCATCACATGCACTTTTATCTGCATTCTCTCACTTCGCCAGTGACCGATAATAGTGCATTATATATGTGTATGTGTGACTGGCAGCCTGTTAAAGCCTTGTCTATGTGCAAGTATAATATTAAGAAGCCACTCCTTCATGCATTGTAAGTATATGAGTGGCTAATCATCACCATTTATACCACTGCAACTAGAGATGAGCGAGTATACTCGCTAAGGCACATTACTCGAGCGAGCCGAGTATCTCCCCGCTCGTTTCTAAAGATTCGGGGGCCGGCGTGGGTGACAGGTGAGTTGCGGGGGGGAGCGGGCGGGAGAGAGGGAGAGGAAGATCTCCCCTCTATTCCTCCCCGCTCTCCCCCGCTGGCCCCTGAATCTTTAGAGACGAGCGGGGAGTTAGTCGGCTAAGGCACTACTCAATCGAGTAATGTGCCTTAGCGAGTATACTCGCTCATCTCTAACTGCAACCTCTTCTATATAGCATTTTGCCTTTTCTGCATGCAACTAGGAATTGATGTTTGAACTTGCCCTTGTATCAATGAGTTTGACGTCTTTCTCAGATTTTGTGCATTATGGATACCGACAGGACTTCTTTGCCTCCATGTTTGATATGAAATATTTTTTAGGTGTTACCGCAGATCCTTTTATTACCTAAACATATATTATGCATAACTGAGTTGTTTCTTTAAAATTCTAATCTTTTTTTCTGTGCAAAAACATAATTGCTAATTATATCAGCTCTACTCAAGATGTTAAAAGATTTCTACCTAATTAGATTGTTGAAGCAGCAGAATACAAGGGAAAGATCATTTAACTAGTACAAAAGAAATAGTTTAATTTAAGAAGCAAAGACAAAAAATTAGGAACTTTCTATTCTTAGGATGTTTTATGAGGAAGAAGGCAAAGTTCCAAAGAAATGTTAAAGTGAAATTTCAGGAAACATTAGAGACAATTCCCTTATTGGTGTATAGCAAGGTAAACAAGTAGCACTGTCCCCTTGCAGGAAAGGAAGGAGTTGAAATTTGACCAAGAGCAACATCTGCATGGAGTTTTCATGTTCTCTTCATGCTTGTGTGAGTTTCCGTTGGGTATTCCAATTTCCTCCCTACTATTTCTTCTACAGTGTTGTCTGCTTTTTAGCTCTGATCCTTAAGGCACAGCTATCATCAGAAACTATGGCGTAAAAGTCCATTCTACATAGGACGTCTATGGTAGGGTGGTTTAATAGCATCTGTATTAAGGTTACAACTCTCGCAATTAAGTTAGGTCATAAGGTCAAGGGTTCTAGGTTTGGTTCTTCAGAACTGTGAGGGGTCAAAGTATCATAATACTAAATGTCACTAAAATAGTTTATGTGTGCCATTTGTCATTGCTGCCCACTCCGGTTTTCTACTGCCTTCTCTGGGCAGTTGCATTGCAATGTTAAGTAACCTGCTCACAATGTCCATGTTGCTGAATGGTTGCCACTTGATTCTGCTAGCCTATTTAAGTCTGCATTTGTTCCTAATTTGCTCCTACCCTGTTCTATATCAATTGCCTCGCCATGCCTCATTGCCGCAGTTGGGCAATGGCTAACTCCTTCTGCCTCTAAACTGTACTGGCATACAATGCAATAGCCTGCTTTAGATATATATATATATATATATATATATATATATATATATAGCCTTGATACATCAAGGAAAGCTGCTCTGCAGTACAAAAAGCAAATTATGGTTTGAAATTGGATGCAAACTAATTCTACAAGTGTCCTGTTTGTAGATGTCTTTCAAACCTTCACATTCTATATCCAGTGCTAGAACAGACTGCATTGCAATACCCTCTAGGGCAGGAATTGGACAGTGTTGCTCTTCAGGACAGAACATGTTGTTATTATTATGACAAGAAAATGGCAATGAACCAAAAATACAGACATACCATGATAACCCTTAGAAGTGTAGGTCTGTCCAATACAGAAATAGACAAGAAAGCCAAGGTGGCAGTAAGTACAATTTCCTATACCATCAAAAGGCATTTGTAAACTAGAGGAAACTCTGACAATAAGAGGTCTGGCAGACCAAAGACTATTACAAAATCAGATGACAGGTTTTTGAGAGTTATCAGTTTGTTTTCGGCGCCTCACAGCACAAAATCTTCAAGAACAGCTTAATGCAGGAAAAAATAAACAAGTTTCCATTTCAACTGTGAAGAAAAGACTTCTATCTGCTGGTTTGACAGGTAGAATATCAGTAAGAGGGCCATTGCTAAGACTGCAAAAAAAAGACTTGCTTTTAGTGCAAGACCGAAGAGTGGAAGAGTTCTTATGGTTCCTTATAGTGTATGACACCAACTATCAAACATGGAGGAGGAAGTGTGATGGTCTTGGGCTTTTTTGCTGAATCTAGGGTTAGTAACTTGCACAGGGTGACTGGCACACTTAACAAAAAGGGATACTACAGCATTTTGATATGCTATACAATACCCTCTGGTGTACGCCTAGTTGGCCCAGTTGTCCATATTACAGCAAGACCATGACCTAAAACATATTTCTAGGTAATGTCAGAACTAATTAAGTAGACAAGAAAAAGTCGGTAGGCTGCAAAAAATGGAATGCTCTGCACTGAGTTCCAACGAGCTGGTTTGGGGTGAACTGGATAAAAAGGGTAAAAGCAACGCAACCTATAAGTGCAGCACATTTGTGGGAACTTCAGCGAAGTTAGGAAGACATTTCGGAACAATATCTGAATGTAGTTGTAGAAAGAATGCCTTGATTATGTAAAGTTGTTATATCAGCTAGAAGTGGCTACTTTGAAGAGTCTAAAATATAGATTTAATTTGCTGAAACAAGTTAATCCATTATTTTTATTCCTCTTAACTTGTTTTTTTGGTCTTTACTTTAATTTCAAAACACCTTTGACACATTAAACTGTGAAAATATCAATAACAGCTGGAAATATTGAGATGTTCTAAAACTTTTGACCTGTAATATATGTGTAGATTTAAGAATTTGTAAAATGTAATTTTACTGATGTTTTAAAACTCGGGAGTTATTTATTAACAACTTTGATTGAAGAAATACAAGTTTGTATGATTCAGACTAGTGTTGAGCGAACGTACTCTGCCGAGCTTGATGCTCGTTCGAGTATTAGCGTACTCGATGGTGCTCGTTACTCGAACGAGCATCACGCCCCAGTTTTTGGCTCCTCCCCGCTGTGACGTGCCTGTTTTGGCTCCTCCCCGCCGCAGCGTCACTGGCAATTTTTTTCTTTTTTTTTGGGGGGGGGGGGGGAGAGAGAGAGAGAGAGAGAGAGAGAGAGAACACGAACCAAGAAAGAAAAAAATAGCTCGGGACCCGGCGTCCCACATACAAAAATGCTCGAGTCTCCCATTGTAGTCAATGGGGTTCCTTACTCGAGTAGAGCTCTCGAATTTTACGAAAAGCTCGACTCAAATAACGCGGACCCGAGCATTTGGGTGCTCACTCATCTCTAATTCAGACAAAAAAAGTAACCAATTAGATGCTAGATTATAGCGGCCAATCAGAACACAAGCTACAAATAATTCTTTTGCACGAACTTAGTGGAGTATATAGAGTAATATAAGGGAGCACTGTTAATCGTAGACTTATGAAACTGTCCAAAATGAAAAACTGTCTTACCGTGGCCGCTCATAACAACCAATCATGGTGCAAGTTTCATTTTAGCACAGCAGAATACAAAAAGACAGTTTCATACAGGCTTCCCTTACATGGAATCCGCCATAGACACTGACCAGCTTGCAGTATGTTGTGTATGGGTTACTTTTAAGCAAAATAAAATTCAAGTTTATTTTGGATGAGCGAAAGTATTTAATTGCTGCCTTCCACCATGAAAGGTTATCGTCTAGACAGATATAGAACAGGGTGGAATGCAACCAATCTACGGTTATTAAAACTATCCAGAGACATAAAATTACAGAGAGCACTGCTGATCAACCGCAGTCAGGTCACCTAAAGTGCTCATTAGCAAGGGATTACAAAGATTTAAAAAGGCTCTCTCTCAAAAACTGGAAGCTGATATTGCCTGAACTGTTCTGAGTGGAGTGAATCTTGTGGATTGATGTGCTCCACAGTTACAGTACACCACATATTGCTCAAAGTTGGATTGAATGGGTGTAAAGCCAAAAAGAAACCTTTGCTGTCAAACGCTCAAAGGAAACAAAGGTTGGCGAAAGAAAATCACCACTGGTTCCTCCACAATGAGAAAAAGTACTTTTTAATGATTAGTCAGCCATCACAATTGGCGCGAATTCCAGATATGTCTATGTCAGGAGATACCTGGGAGAAGAGCTCAAGCCAAAGTGCACAGTCCCTACAATTAATCTCCATACATAAGTGGTTTGGTCATGTATGACTGCAAATGGTGTTAGGAGATTATAGAAGAGATGATGACTGGCCCAAAATACTGCGAAGTAGGAAAAAAGAAAGAAGATTAAGCACCCAAGATTTATTTCCTCATGAGGACTTCATCTTTCGGGATGCTAATGCTCCCTGCTATCAGTCCAAACTTGTGAAGCAGTGATTCAAGAAGAATAGTATCCAGCAAATGGACTGGGCATCCCAGTCACTGGATATAAATATGGCAAAAAGTGTCTACTGAAACATCTAAAAGGCAACCCACTAACAAAAGGGAATTGACTGAACTGTCTGCATCACCAGGTTTTGGTTGAACTGCTAAAAGAAAGTCATGCTCCTAATGCCTGAAAGTTTCTGATTGGTGATCAATAAAAAAAAGACTAGTAATTATTAGGAAATTATAGTACCAGTGTTTAAGGTGGCACAATGCGCCACACAGCTCTGCTACATGCACGTCACACACACACTCTGCTACATGTGCATCACATACTGATCTACTACATACATTTTTCATCCCATACAACAGGGATCACAACCAGCACAGTACAGTCCTGCTCACACTGATTAGCCCCTGGTCATGTGACCTCAGCTCCTCCCACACAGGTGACTGATCACATGACAGTGAAATCATCACAGGTCCTGTAAGCACACAGCGGCTGTCTGGCTCTGCAGGTTTTTATTAAAGTTCAGAGCCCCGGTTACTGATCTCATGATGGTGGCATCTTCACATGTAACTGGCACAGTCACATACTTACAGACAAGTATTCCATAGCAACTGAGGCCGTGGGGGTTTGTAGGGGATGTAGTCCACCTGTAATCTGTACAGGGATGAAGGATCTGTCACCATCATGTGATTAAGGGTGGAGCATGTAACTCACTCACAGATGGAGGATTTTGATGGCCAATTCAGTATTAATAATAATTAATATTAATGTTTTCAAATTGTACTTCGTAGTTTGCTTTTTAAGGCACTTTTAACATGCTCTTCTTTATTCTTAAACTTTCCAACAAAACGGTAGATATTTAGGTTTTCCTAACTTCCTTTTGGTTAATATGTGATGAAGCTACAAATATATATATATATATATATATATATATATATATATATATATTTTTTTTTTTTTTGTAAGCTTTTTTTTCACCTTTGTGATATTAAAAGCTACTCCGAGGTTAGGTCATCAATATAGTATCTAGAGATGAGCGAGCACCAAAATGCTCGGGTGCTCATTACTCGAGTCGAACTTCCCGCGATGCTCGAGGGTTCGTTTCGAGTAACGAACCCCATTGAAGTCAATGGGTGACTCGAGCATTTTTGTATATCGCCGATGCTCGCTAAGGTTTTCATTTGTGAAAATCTGGGAAATTCAAGAAAGTGATGGGAACGACACAGAAACGGATAGGGCAGGCGAGGGGCAACATGCTGGGCTGCATTTCAGGTTCCCAGGTCCCACTATTCAGCCACAATAGCAGCAAGAGTGAGAACCCCCCCCCCCGCACTGTAAGCATAAAGATTGTTCTCCTCTGCCACAGCTGTAACAGCTGTGGCCGAGAGGAACGATGTTAGCCCATTGAATTCAATGGAGCCGGCAATACAGCCGGCTCCATTGAAAGCAATGGGCTGCCGGCGAGCGCGGGATGAATTTTCGGGAAGGGCTTAAATATATAAGCCCTTCCCTGCAATTCATCCAGAAATGTGTAAAAACAAAAAAAATATATATACTCACCCGGTCCCGGCAGACGGAGTTTAAAATCCCCGCCTGCTGAATGAGCTGCCTCTGATTGGTCACAGCCTGACCAATCAGAGGCAGCACTCACTCACCCATTCATGAATTCATGAACGGGTGTGAGTGAGAGCTGCCTCTGATTGGTCAGGCTGTGACCAATCAGAGGCAGCTCATTCAGCAGGCAGGGATTTTAAATCCCCGGCTACTGAATACTACTCAGAGCAGTTCAGGAGAACTGCTGCCGGCCGCGGCTGAACTCTGTGTGCCGGGACCGGGTGAGTATATATATTTTTTATTTTTACACATTACTGGATGAATTTCAGGGAAGGGCTTATATTTTTAAGCCCTTCCCGAAAATTCATCCCACGCTCACCGGCAGCCCATTGCTAGCCCAATCCAATGGGCTAACATCATTCTTCTCTGCCACAGCTGTTACAGCTGTGGCAGAGGAGAACAATCTTTATGCTGACAGTGCAGGGGGTCTCACTCTTGCCGCTATTGAGGCTGAATAGTGGGACCTGGGAACCTGAAATGCAGCCCAGCATGTTGCCCCTCGCCTGCCCTATCCGTTTCTGTGTCGTTTCCAGCACTTTCTTGGGTTTTGCAGATTTTCACCAATGAAAACCTTAGCGAGCATCGGTGATATACAAAAATGCTCGAGTCGCCCATTGACTTCAATGGGGTTCGTTACTCAAAACGAACTCTCGAGCATCACTGAAAGTTCGACTCGAGAAATGAGCTCTTGAGCATTTTGGTGCTCGCTCATCTCTATTGATTATGTTATTTTTTGAGGATGACGATCTATTTAAATCCTATGTCACCATTGTGAAAAAGTAATTACTCCCAAACCTTTCATTTGAGCCATTTAAAGCTAAACTTGCTTGTGTTCTTTGGATCATTGTTCTGCTGCATAACCCATGACTAGCTGACATTCTCCTTTAGGATTTTCTGATATAGTGCAGAATTCATGGTTTCATCCATTATGACAAGTCACCAAGGGCCTGCAGATACAAAGCGCTTCCAGACTATCACACTACCACCAGCATGACTGACAGTCGGCATGATGTTCTTACTATGGAATGTAATGTTACTTTATCACCAGATGTAACAGGACCCATGTCTTTCAAAAAGTTCCACCTTTGCCTCACAAGTTCACAGAATATTATTGCAAAAGTCTTTGAGGTCATCTAGATATTTTCTGGTAAATGTAAGACTAGCCTTCGTGTTTTTTTGGACAGTAGTAGTTTGTGCATTGTACTGTGGATGCCATTTTTGCCCAGGGTCTTTTTCAATGTGGAATTGTGTATATTGATCCTAAAAAAGTTTTCATTTTCGAAGTACTGGCTATTTTTGTGCTATTAATGCAGAAAAATACCTTCATTACCTAATCAGATGTTTTCCCCCTTCTCCGGTGTCACTTGCCGATGCATATTATTGTTTACCTACAGGAAGTGACTTTCTATCACATTACTTCCATGTTATCTTTCAGCTACTCTTTCCCATCTACTATAACATCTGTCATCCTTAGCAATCTCACAACACCAGGTTACAAGCTGGGATGCCTGAACATGTAGGCGGATTAGCATTTGCAAGCATGGTTTCAATGAATTAAAGCCTGTTGGACCAGTCATGTGCCAACTTGCCAATGCCACATTAGACTCCAATGCTCGACTGTGAAAATGTACTCAGTCCCTGCTGTCAGTCACAGATGGAGGCAGAAGTTGGAAGATCCCTATGGATATGGACATAATGTCAGCAGAAGCAGTGAAAACACAATACAGGTGCACCATGTAACCAGATTTCATAGCGGCTGATTCTGGCACTTACAATAATCACTCCACATTGTGAAAGTTCTGCTACTGTTGCATTTAAAACTGAGGTAAAAAAATGAAAACAGTCCCAGAAAACCCCTGAGGAAACAGGTCATTTGTCACCTCATGGAAATGTCATCAATGCCCTCTTGGTGAAATATTGGTAGGCTTACAACTCCTGGGAAGGTTGACCACTGTTCCACGTTTTCTATATTTGTAGACGATGGCTCTCACTGTGGTTTGCTGGAATCACAATGACTTTGTATCATATCCATACCTGAATCTCTTTAGAATGTTGCATCGTGTGCTGCTTTTAACCCTTTCCAATCCACTGTCTGACCTCTGAAGACATTATGATTTAAGGCTGTACAGCTCCGATGTTGGAAGACGTCCGTCGGGGTTCTCTTACTGTATATTGCCAGCCTCTCTGCTGTCGGAACCTATCCATCGTGTCACCTCATGCAGTACTGGCTTTAGCCAGCATATAGCGCCATTGTATAATGGAAGAAAAAGAGTAACCCCACTAGGAAAACCAGGATACAAATTGGATTGGAAAAGGTTAAAGACTTTGCAGACTATGAAGATTTTGCTAAGTTGTACTGGAGTGCTAATTATTGAAAAAATGTATAGCACATGACCATTAATTAACATTTTGCCCTAAATTATTTGTGCCTTTTGAATGTTTTTACTGGCACTAAAACAGAAGGGGAACAGAATCCAACATGTCAAAATGCTTGTTCTTTGTGCATAGAAATGCAAACCCAGTTTCAGTAATATATTTTAGACATTTATCTTTATCTACAGCATTTATTTTGTAAATGGTAAATATATAAATTCCAAAGTACCAGATGAGCCCTGTTTGGAAAACTAATGTTAGTCTAGAAGAAGAGTCCTGATCTCTTCCTTGTTGATTCTGCGTTCCATAGCATACAATAGAAAAAATATCTTCAAGTATAAATCGTCAAGATGCCTTCTCTAATTAATACATATTTTATAAATGAAAACTTTGTGCCCGTTTTAAGCAGTGCAATAAAAATATAGTTTATTTATACCGACTCTTGGCTGGGCAGTAAATCATCTGTTTTTAGAGAGTCGCAAATAAAGACAATGAGAGAAAAGTGGCCAAATTAATTGGCTTCTTAAATTTAGGCTTCAGTGAAGCACAATTGAGAAAACGGAAGCAGGAAATAAATAAAAAGCTGATAAAACAAGAAAAGCCAAGAAGAAAAAGGGAATTAAAATAAATTGAAGAGGTTAAAGATAAAATACAACGAGACAGGGCAAATAGGCAAACAATCACACACACAAATATATACAGACAGGTCACCAACCATTAACCTTGAAGGGAATAGTAGCCATTATGTTTCAATCATCCTATTCAGGAACTACAATAGAAATGGAATTTACACATGACCTCTCACCTTACTTTCCAGTAACCTCTTACCACTCATATCAACTCTCCATTTGCGTTACATTAGATCTATCATCGGATCACCCTGGATATTTTTGTAGAATTCATTCTAATCTTCTTGTGTTCGGCACTCACTATCATGTATTTGACCCCAGAATCCTATAGTGAAGGTTTTCAGATCACTGAGTCTTCATAGAAAATGAGATTAGATCTTTTATGTTCATCCAAACGGCAGAATTCAGAAAAATGCCTGTTGAGGAATTTGCTTGACAGTGACAAATAGCAGACAGAATAAGCCACTCTTTGGTCTCAGTACTGTTTTTCTGTTTTGAACTACTATTGATATAATTCTAAGGAATTGGAAGGAAAATTCAGTAGGTGAAAGCTTCCACAAGTACATTAAGCCAGTTGAGGAACAAGGTTATGACTGGAGAATGGTTCATTTTGGTGCTCGAATAGCTAACATAATACTGGTATTAACTTTGAAAAATTGCAAATGATGACTTAAAAGGGGTGTCTGCTTTAAACAGTTCACTTCTGCTAGAATGGTCCCTTTAAGATGAACACAGGGTGTCTACTTGTTGATCCCCCAGTAATCATCTCTAATCTGAAGGAGAACCAAAAAAAGTATCCGATTTTTCTTCAGTGCTACATCAAGGGAAATACTTATCCTCTACCTTTTGGGAAAACCTGTCTAAAGTTTGGGAGTATGACCCCTGGGACCTTCACAATCATAAGAACAGGAGTTCCATTTACCTCTGAGTAAGTGGAATGGTCTAGCCCATGCACTGCCACTCCATTCACCTCTAGGGGGCTTTTGGAGAGAGCAAAGTACAAACACTTGGCTACCTCTGGAAGTCTCATAATGAAGGAAGGAACAGACAGTCATTTACCCGGCTCCATTCAAACAAAAGGACATAGGATTCTGTTCTTCTGAAGAGGAGAAGATAGCAAGAGGGAGGCAGAGAAACACACAGAGATGTTGCTGCTGAAGGCTCTAGTAAGTGTTTTAGCTAATTTTGGTGCCAGATTCATAACAGCTTAGCCCAGCACTGAAGTAAAATGCCCTGCATGCCGCTGCTATTTCTGTGTGTGATAGGCAGAGATAGGGAAGTCGGATATTCTCTTATCTGTGTGCACAGTGTATGAGAGACTTCATAAGAGCTAGTGTCCACCCATTCTGGGGCTGAGTTCTGGCAATTGGAAATAGAGCCTACAAAGGGGCTAAGGATACAAAATACAAGTCATATAATTGCTAGAAATAGTGTTATTCTTCATACACACAAATGACAACTAGTTCTAAAAATTCATCTGCAAGTCTAGTTCCATTTTCATCAATGCAGTTTGACCTAAAGGTATGACAGTCTTTTCTAAGTATGTTTTTATAGAGCCATTTAGTGTATGTTACAGTACTCATAAGCTTGTAGATATGATCCTCATAAACCACATTGTATAGGCCTAAGGGATTGTTTCAGCTATTTAATGAGATTTCTTGTGTCTAGCCTTTGTTGGAAGGTGTCATTGTAGTCTTCTGAGAGCAGCTCAGTTCAAAAATATAAAATTTAACCCATTCACTCCCAAGCCAATTTTCATCTTAAGGTTTTCGGTTTTTTATCCCTACTTTACAAGAGAAACAACATGCACCCGTAAGATTGCGGCAATGAAAAACTTATATAAATTTTTTATGTTTTACTACTTTTAAAAAAACTTTTTTTTTCTATTGCCAAAATTGTATTAAACTTATTCATCATTTTCAGTAGTCCCCATAGGTGACTTCAGCTTGCAGTCATTTGATTGCTTATACAATATACTGCAAAACCTTTATATGTATTGCATTTTTAACGTAGGGCAACCTTTGGCATACTACGACCATGTCACTGGGCTCTACAAAAAAATTGCAAAAATGACAGCAAAAAGGGGCAAAATTTATATAGAGTTTTATTCCTCCATCACCAACAGAAACATTTGAACCATTTGACAAGCAATTTTTTGTGGAATTTTGGACTTTTCAGTGACTTTGCACATTTGATACTTATATGGTTGATACACGGTGCTGTTGATAGTGACTTTTAATATTTGGGTAGTCAATGGAATGACTACGTCTGGGGTCCTCCCTCAGTCTACTGGCATGAGCGTCCGTACTTCAATTTACATATGTGAATTTGTTTTCCGGATTCTGCATGCGTAAACAAATCACATCATGCTCCATTTTAATGCAGATTCCATGCGGACGGCTTCCATTGAAGCGGGAAAGAAAGAGGTAAAAAAACTCTACTGCGCAAATGCTCCGGCGCACACAGTACAGAAAAAAGAAGACAGGCACAGGTATGCAGGGTCGTTGGCTGCAGGCAGATCGGATTCCACTGTGGGCTCCCGCCCAGGGGCGTAACTATAGGGGGTGCAGGGGATGCGGTTGCACCCGGGCCCAGGAGCCTTAGGGGGCCCATAAGGCCTCTCTTCTCCATATAGGGAGCCCAGTACTATGAATAAAGCATTATAGTTGGGGGCCCTGTTATAGATATTGCATTGGGACCCAAAAGTTTCAGGTTACGCTTCTCCTGCCCGTAAACATGAGGCTTAAAAGAAAAAGTGCTAACAAGTATCAGACCAAGAAAATAACAAGCATTAGACCTGGCAAAGAAATGTTCAGTATTTATAACGTAATAGAACTATTTATCGTTTCAATGCCATACACACTTTCTGTTTACCATAAAAGAAATACCACCGACTACTTTGAACGCAATGCAGCGGCGTCAGAGCACAATGCATAGAATAAAACATTGCAGAAATCTTCTGGTATTTACTGTGAAGTACACTCATAGTCATGCTTTCTCTATTCACTGCGATTCAGTAAAAATGCTAGAAAGCCGTTCTTGAAAAATGTTCCGTTCAACATTGTGAACTTATTCTGCTAAGAATTCTCAGCTGTGTAACAAAAGGCAGCGGCTAGTATCAAGCAATATAGGCTTCAAACTTTACCTCGTTACCCTGAACAACAAGTGAATACTGGTAAGAACATACTTCCTGCATCCCGTCTTTATCCTTCAATATAGTTCCTTAAGATGAGAGATAAGAATAGTTTCTTCATGCTGCTATCTATAGCAGCCAATTGAATATTTGTTACATAGTGTTCACAAGGTACAATTCTCTGGTTTAAGAATAAGTGTCAGATGATTTCAAATGGCAAAGTGCATTTTTGGTGTTGGAAAAAAAAACCCAGTAAGATACTGTACATGAATTCCTCATAAACCAAAAAATGTGATAACCTGGAACTTGTTTCCAGTACACATTTGCAATAAAATATAGAATATTCTCTGACACACTATTTTATTCATACATGAATGGTATTGAGTGAACCAAACCAGTAGGACCCCTTTTCAGGTCAAAGATCAGTTTTGGCATGAACCTGAACCAAGCTTTTAATAAAGTTCTACCCGAAACAGGGTTGTATTGTTTCGGTTTTCTCAGAACTATACTAAACACTGGTTTATAATAGTGATGAGCGAGCATACTCGCTAAGGGCAATTGCTCGAGCGAGCATTGCCCTTAGCGAGTACCTGCCCGCTCGAGAGACAAGGTTCGGGTGCCGGCGGCGCGCAGGGAGCTGCGGGGGAGAGCGGAGAGGAACGGAGGGGAGATCTCTTTCTCCCTCTCTCCCCCCCAACCACAATATCTGCACTCATCAGCCAAGCCTTTACACAGGCTGATTCAAATCGTATTACGAGATGAACAATTATTAATACAATTGTTCAACCCCATAAAGCTATCATTAATTAACTGCTCATCTCCCTGTTTACATGGAGAGATGTACAGCTGACCAGTGGGTGTTTTTATGCTGGCATACATAAGCTGATCAATCGGCTGATTGTTGACAGCTTTACACAGCCCAATCAATGGACCATAGAAGATTTGATTGAACATTCTTGTCTCATTATCGGCTCATGTAAAAAAGGCCTTGGGAGTCTCTTACTGTTACCATATACTGAAAGAGGAAGAAGAATAGTTTATTTGAGCAAAGTATTTGAGGTAGGGGATTGGGTGCACGTAAAACAAAAGCTCTGTCTCACTAAACTCTTCCTGCAAACCACTTCTAATCTTCACCTACAGGACGGATCCAAGAATGAGTTGCAGTCTTGTTATAAGCAGTATCAGACTAATGTTCCTTGGGCATGAGAAAATCTCCAAGGCCCCCTCCCATCTTTACAGAACAAGTGCTTATTAGAGATGAGCGAGCACCAAAATGCTCGGGTGCTCGTTACTCGGGACGAAATTATCGCGATGCTCGAGGGTTCGTTTCGAGTAACGAACCCCATTGAAGTCAATGGGTGACCCGAGCATTTTTGTATTTCGCCGATGCTCCGCTAAGGTTTTCATTTGTGAAAATCTGGGCAATTCAAGAAAGTGATGGGAACGACACAGCAACGGATAGGGCAGGCGAGGGGCTACATGTTGGGCTGCATCTCAAGTTCACAGGTCCCACTATTAAGCCACAATACCGGCAAGAGTGCCCCCCCCTCCCAACAACTTTTACTTCTGAAAAGCCCTCATTAGCAATGCATACCTTAGCTAAGCACCACACTACCTCCAACAAAGCACAATCACTGCCTGCATGACACTCCGCTGCCACTTCTCCTAGGTTACATGCTGCCCAACACCCCCCCCCCCCCCGCACGACCCAGTGTCCACAGCGCACACCAAAGTGTCTCTGCGCAGCCTTCAGCTGCACTCATGCCACACCACCCTCATGTCTATTTATAAGTGCGTCTGCCATTAGGAGGAACCGCAGGCACACACTGCAGAGGGTTGGCACGGCTAAGCAGCGACCCTCTTTAAAAGGGGCGGGGCGATAGCCCACAATGCTGTACAGAAGCAATGAGAAATATAATCCTGTGCCACCGCCATCAGGAGCTGCACACGTGGGCATAGCAATGGGGAACCTATGTGCCACAGACTGGGGTTCTTTAGAAGTGGACACATGCAGTTACAACTCCGTGTGGACCGACAGCATGGGTGGCTCCCTGGAACCCACCGGCTGTACATACAGAAGTGAATACAAATCACAAAGAATTACTGAGTAGCAGATATAAAACTTGTATGAAAGATGCAGAAAATGTTTAATACAGTATCCTACATGATCACTTAAGTCTGCTTACCTCCAAGTCGAGTCCATTCACAAACCATTCAATGCCCAGAAAGTTGACGGCCATGTCTGCATCCCCACTATACACCAGGATGCGATACTTCTGCAGAGAAGGATAAATAGCAGATAATGGCTGTCCAAAAAAAATTGTGCAACACTGCTAAAAGCAGCCTCAACAGTACTGCACACGGTCAGATGTGGCCCTAAGAAGGACCGTTGGGGTTCTTGAAGCCTAAAATCACTCCTAACACTCTCCCTATAGCAGCTCCAGCAGCACTTTCCCTGAGCTATGTAAGAATGCATCTGTGGCGAGCCGCGGGAGGGGCCGATTTTTATACTCGGGTGACACCTGATCTCGCCAGCCACTCACTGCAGGGGGGTGGTATAGGGCTTGAACGTCGCAGGGGGAAGTTGTAATGCCTTCCCTGTCTTTCTATTGGCCAGAAAAGCGCGCTAACGTCTCAGAGATGAAAGTGAAAGTAACTCGAACATCGCGTGGTACTCGCCTCTAGTAACGAGCATCTCCAACACGCTAATACTCGAATGAGTATCAAGCTCGGACGAGTACGTTCGCTCATCTCTAGTGCTTATTCATTATTAATAGAGATGAGCGAGCATACTCACTAAGGGCAATTACTCGATTGAGCATTGCCCTTAGCGAGTACCTGCCCGCTCGGAAAAAAAGGTTCGGTTGCCGGTGGCGGGCGGGGAGCGGCGGGGGAGAGCGGAGAGGAACGGAGCAGAGATCTCTCTCTCACTCTCTCCCCACTGCTCACTGCCGCAACTCACCTCTCACCCGCGCCGGCAGATGAACCTTTTCTTCCGAGTGGGGAGGTACTCGATCGAGTAATTGTCCTTAGCGAGAATGCTTGCTCATCTCTAATTATTAACTGTATCGTAATATTTACTGTTCCTTATTTTGAACTCAAAATAAAAAAAGGACCCTAAATGTAAGTGTTATGGCTCGACTGGGTGATGTCACAGTGCCTGCCCTGGCCTGCATGATCTGCATGCTGATGTGTACTCAGTGTAATTTCGGCACTGGACACCAACATGAACACTTCTCTGCTGATGTGTGATTGGATTGGTCGTCTGAGAGGTATGTGCTCAACTGACCAATCAGCGCTTGTCAGCACACATTATTCCAGCTCCTCCTCATGGAGGATGCTGGTTTTCTTTCTAGTCTGCTACATTGTCAGTTAAGTCTGTTTAGTGTAAAAGATGTGCTAGGGTGTTGTAACATCAAATTCCTGATTATATTGCCATTCTATTTTATCTGGTTTATTGTGTACTACAGTGTTTCTCTGAGAATACAACACTGTCTTATATTAATTGCTGCCCCAAAAGAGGCACAGGGTCTTATTTTCAGGGGGTGTCTTATACTCACCTAGCAGGTGCTGTTTGGGTTCCTCACAGTGGTCTCCAGCGCTCAATCAGGCTTCCATGCAGTCCTCAGGGCTGACAGAGCATCACTTGCTGGTAGCTGGGTTTGAAAAGCCTACCTCCAGCAAGTGATTGCTCTGATTGGTTTTTGAGCACTGCGGCTTAGCCAATCAGAGCTGGCACTCGATGAACCAATTACAGCCATTCAATGGTCTCCGCACCAGAGACCAACAGGAAGGACCCGGATGGCACCTGCTAGGTGAGTATTGCTTTTTTTTCATGTAGTGTAGCTAGTGTTTATTTTTAGAGTGGGGATTATATTCCACCACCCTCAAAATCGGGGTAGGTCTTATTTTGAGGGAAACACGGTAGTTTTCATCTATATTGCATTCCTTGTTATTCTCTGTAGCAAACATCATCTTCATTTTCCAACTAAGTAGTCATAATTGGCCCAGGTTCCGTATGTGGGGACACCCCCATCAGAACATGTGCTCTACTTTCAAGTAGGGTCTCATTTTGTTACTAGTTAGGGTCAGATTTCTAATTCCCCAACTTTCCATTTCATTATCCATATTTTGTGTTCTCCATTTTAATGCATTATGAGTACAGATGAGCGAGTATACTCGCTAAGACTAACTACTCGAGCGAGTAGTGCCTTATTCGAGTATCTGCCTGCTCGTGTCTAAAGATTCGGCTGCCGGTGCGGGTGACAGGTGAGTTGCGTCGGTGAGCAAGAGGGAGCGGGGGGGAGAGAGGGAGAGAGGGATCTCCCCTCCATTCCTCCCCGCTCTCCCCCGCCGCTCCCCACCCACTGCTGGCACCCGAATCTTTAGACACGAGCGGGCAGATACTCGACTAAGGCACTACTCGTTTGAGTAGTTAGCCTTAGCAAGTATACTCGCTCATCTCTAATTGTGAGCATTTCTATTCTTTTAGGACAACTAAATTATGTCCCATCTGGACGAGGTGTTTCAAGTCCAGCTTGGTAATAACAGAAAGTGATTAGTTCCAAAACCAGCTTTAATGGTGGTTGACATCTCCTTAACCTTTGGGCCCTTTACAATGTCAAAGCTTTGAACCATCCGGGATCCTCTAGTACTCTGATGGGACATTCCTGGCCTGGTTAGATTAGCAGTAGAGATGAGCGAGCGTACTCGGAAAAGCACTACTCGCTCAAGTAATTGGCTTTATCCGAGTATCGCTGTGCTCGGGTCTGAAGATTCGGGTGCCGGCACGGAGCGGGGAGCTGCAGGGGAGAGCGGGGAGGAACGGAGGTAAGATCTTTCTCTCCCTCTCTCCCGCCCGCTCTCCCCTGCTCCCCGCTGCGACTCACCTGTCAGCCGCAGCGACACCCGAATCTTCAGGGACGAGCACAGCGATACTCGGATAAAGCAAATTACTCGAGCGAGTAGTGCTTTTCCGAGTACGCTCGGTCATCTCTAATTAGCAGTGATCTAAGGACACTAACAAGATAAATAAATACATGTTATTATAGGAAGAGACTAATACAAGGAGGAAATAAAATCTAAAATTTTAAATAGAACTAAAAATACAAACATTGATTTCACGTAAAATGCTGTTTAATCTGATAATCAACTCCAGGGCAGGGAATCAACATATATAATGTGTTAGTTGCTAATAGATTTATCAATTTTATTTATCTTGATTTAATACGGATCTATATAGCTTAAACATTTTTATGCCCTGTCTAACATCACACCATCTTGTTTTAGTGGTAATTTGCGATCTGTGAGAAGAATGTGTATTGAATTCATCACACACCGTATCTCATCACTTCTCTCTGCCTGTTTAAACAGAGAAAATTTAATAGACCTTTGAGTTATTTTATGATGTACTGTAGTAAGAAGCTGTATGTTACCATCTTGGCAAAGTTGCCGGCAGATTCTTCTGTTCAGCAGAAGTCAGAGAATGCCTGTACAAAATGAAGATTATAACGGGAGACGTCTATGCATTATAATAGCAGTTTAGCATGTTTACTAGTCTATGTTTATGTCTGTTCTTCATCGCTCCATTGCAATATTAAAATTAAGCATCTACTTGGAAAATTAGGCATCTTGAATAAAAAATTTCCTGCCATTTTCCTACGCAGACTTGTGCGTCTGCTCGGTTACAAATGACAAATTAACCTATTTTAATCTTTTTCTGCAGTACAGTCCATTCCATTCTATGACTACTGCTTACTAAATCTATAGGTCAGTGAAAAATTGGGTTGATGGATGCAAGTGGGACCATAAAGGCAGGCTGCACAGGATGCATTTGTTATGGTGGCTTGACATGGACATATTTGCACACACACACAGAGAATAGACACCATTGATTTTAATGGGTCCATTCCCATTTCCTTTTTTTTGCACCCACGCGAAAAACAACGCAGCATGCTGCAGCAAAGGTCACCATAGACACTATAAAGCCATGGCAGACATATTTTTTAGAGGGATTTGAGCTTATTTTCCTTGACAACTTTTGTAATTAGTGATTCTAAGTAAAGACATAACATTGTGTAACTGTTATTGTTAAAGTCATTCTCTGTGTTACCCTTTCCAATTCAATTTGAATTCTGGTTTTCCTAGCGGGCTTACTCTATTTGTGCCTTTATACAATGGCGCTATATGCTTGCTAAAGCCAGTACTGAATGAGGTGACACATTGAATATACTCCGACAGGCAATATACAGTAAGAGAACCCCGACGGACGTCTTCCAACATCGGAGCTGTACAGCCTTAAATCATAATGTCTTCAGAGGTCAGACAATGGATTGGAAAGGGTTAATATATAAATAGTTTGAACTTTGGTTACTCCACCTGCTGCATTGTATATTCAATACTGATTTTTAGAGTGGGGCTTATATGTCAATCCCAACCCCCCACGCCTCCCCCCAAAATTCATCACTGCAGGGGTTGCCATCATCCCATTGCTTTCAATGGGGTGGCAGCAGTGCCCGCCCCATTGAACGCAATAGGATAGCATCGCGGTCCTCTGCCACAGCTGTGACAGCTGTGGCTGGGGATTCTTTCATCCCCGCAGGGAGTCCTATCATCACCCAACACTGTGACAGTGCTGTCACAGTGTTCACTGACGAGGGAACATTCGTGGAGCAGCTGCTCCAGTGAACAGGCAAAGTTTCATGCGCAAATTTTGCTCGTTCATGCATTTTCCACGTAAGCAAGGAGCGTATTTTTTTTTTTGGGCGCAAAAAACCACATTCGTCTGAATGAGGCCTTAAGTACTGCACAAAACAACAAAACTGTTCAGTTCATTTTATTTATGCCACTGTATTACATGGATGTGTTCAGGGGCCGGTTTATGACTAATACAACAAATATCAACTTCATGAAAAAACGTTCAGTTTGCATTGGATGAAGCCTAATAATGCCATTACAGATTTGGAGATGCCTGCACATGTCCAATGCATAAATGGAAATCGTGATCTTTCCTCATTCTTGAGTTCTTGTAGTAAAACTGATTTATGTTATTTTAACAGTAATTTCCTGGAGGGATAAATCTAGCCGTGGATGTACAACCTCCAATCATGCTCTGACCATTGAAGACCGAGGAACTGTAACAATGTACACTGATGCGACTCATAATATTTATATAGCAAGTCGAAAATCCATTCCCCATTCCAAAACAATTCCCTTCAATTTTATTCTTCCGAGATCAACAAATTTAACTTACTCTGCATGTTAGAAAATGATACTGAAAGAGGTTGTTCACGGCTATCGTTTCTTTCTAAACGTCGCTAGCATTCAGATTAAGGCGAGACAGCCAGGATGTGTTATAGAGGAAGATTTGTTAAAACGACTGGAAACCCTTTGCAGATTTGACTTGAAAGGTTCGTCTTTTCATTCTACTAGAGCTTTAAATGCATTTTTATTCCATTTTCTCCTCTTCTTCTTTAGTTTGCACAACACTTGCCAGGAGCTGATGTTAAACCGAGCTCTTCTTGCCTCAGTGACTCAGCCGGCCTGGGAAGCTTGAAGAAGACACGGATGAATTTCCATTCCATTAGCGTCTACTTTAAGGGGGAACCTCTGAGCTTTACAATCCATGAATACCATTAACATTTTAACAGTGTTTATACACCTGGAGAACAGGCGAAGACTCATTCTTGACATCTGACCTTTTCTAAATGGAAACTTAAAGCAGAAGTAACAACTTATCAGACATGGGGAGCTAAGCAGTGCGGAGATGAGGCCTATGGCCATTTTTTTTGCAGTAGTGGGTGGTTGAATCTTATGGTCTGTTCAGTCAACCACCATATTTATTCTGGGCAAGGGCATTATAGTGTTCTGACTAAAGCCATGCATGTCATGTATTTCTTGGTGTCAGAATGGAGAGATATATAATTGGGGCTATATAATACGTCCTATTAGTATTATAGTATTTTTAGCTTACAAAATTGTTTTCTGACTATTATTCTTTAATAGATACTGACAGAAAGTCCAGAAAGTTGTTATTTCTCCATTTCTTGTTATCACTCCAGTTGTTATCCCTCCATTAATACCTATAAACATTCAGAAACACTTTTCTAGTCATTTAAATGGCAGGTAGTTTCTTCTTTCTAAGCATTACATTTAAAATCCAAACCCTACCTTCCTTAACCCAGTAACCCTTTCCAATCCACTGTCTGACGTCTAAAGACATTATGATTTAAGGCTGAACAGCTCCAATGTTGAAAGATGCCCGTCGGGGTTCTATTACTGTATATTGCCAGCCTCTCTGCTGTCGGAGCCTATCCAACGTGTCAGCTCATGCAGTACTGGCTTTAGCCAGCATATAGCGCTGTTGTATAACAGCAGAAAGAGAGTAAGCCCCCTAGCAAAACCAGGATTGAATTTGGATTGGAAAGGGTTAAGGATTAGAGATGAGCGAGCACCAAAATGCTCGAGTGCTCGTTACTCGAGTCGAACTTTCAGTGATGCTCGAGAGTTCGTTTTGAGTAACGAACCCCATTGAAGTCAATGGGCGACTCAAGCATTTTTGTATATCGCCGATGCTCGTTAAGGTTTTCATTTGTGAAAATCTGCAAAACCCAAGAAAGTGATGGAAACGACACAGAAACGGATAGGGCAGGCGAGGAGCAACATGCAGGGCTGCATTTCGGGCTCCGAGGTCTCACTATTAAGCCACAATAGTGGCAAGAGTGAGACCCCCCCGCACTGTCAGCATAAAGATCGTTCTCCTCTGCCACAGCTGTAACAGCTGTGGCAGAGAAGAACGGTGTTAGCCCATTGAATTCAATGGAGTCGGCAATACAGCCGGCTCCATTGAAAGCAATGGGCTGCCGGCGATCGCACAATGAATTTTCTGGAAGGGCTAAAAAATATAAGCCCTTACCTGAAAATCATCCTAAAATGTGTAAAAAAAAAAAATGTATACTCACCTTTCCGCTGCAGCCGGAGTTCAGCCGCGTCTGGCCGGCAGTTCTCCTGAACTGCTCTGAGTAGTATTCAGCAGACGGGGATTTAAAATCCTCGCCTGCTGAATGAGCTGCCTCTGATTGGTCACAGCCTCACCAATCAGAGGCAGCTCTCACTCACAACCATTCATAAATTCATGAATGGGTGAGTGAGTACTGCCTCTGATTGGCTCAGCACAGGGACCAATCAGGGGCAGCTCTAAGCTGTCATTCATGGATTCATGAATGGGTGTGAGTGAGAGCTGCCTCTGATTGGTGAGCCTGTGACCAATCAGAGGCAGCTCATTCAGCAGGTGGGGATTTTAAAGCCCCGGCTGCTGAATACTACTCAGAGCAGTTCAGGAGAACTGCTGGCCGCCGCGGCTGAACTCCGTCTGCCGGGACCAGGTGAGTATATATATATTTTTTATTTTTACACATTTCTGGATGAATTTCCGGGAAGGGCTTATATTTTTAAGCCCTTCCCGAAAATTCATCCCGCGCTCGCCGGCAGCCCATTGCTTTCAATGGAGCCGGCTGTATTGCCGGCTCCATTGAATTCAATGGTCAGTGCTCGTTTAATCGAGACGAGTACCGCGTAGGGCTCGTCTCGAGTAACGAGCATCTCGAGCACCCTAATACTCGAACGAGCATCAAGCTCGGACGAGTATGCTCGCTCATCTCTATTAAGGATCAAGCGCTGTAAAGCTTGGTCCTGGGCTTTAATCCCAGCTGATAGTAAAATTACGGCACGGGATTAAAGCCCCTGCTTCTGCAATTAAGGGTGCAATGTATTTTTTCGCTAAAAGTGACGCTCACGATCGTGTGAATTAGCGAGAAAGTGCTGTCCGTGATCCCGGTAAAATGGCCATTCATGCCAATAAACGGCGTGGACGTGAAAATGTAAAAACGCCTACGCTCGTGTGGAAGAGCCCTGATACTGCATGTTGCCTCCAAATCCTAATATGAAAGGTATTCTTCTTTGGAAGCTATACTACAAGATACAGCATTCGAAGTACAGATTATTTTACTCAACTACTATATGATAATGGGGCTTCTTTTCATAAAGAAGTTGAATAAAATGCCAGGACGTTTACCTTGCGGTTCTATGCCTAGCATGATGTCATTTAATAGCTAATTTTCATAATTTAGGGAATTGGAGCAATTACTTTCATTAAATCTAAACAGATTAAATTTTACAGAGTGTCTCCGTAGTCCATCACAATAGCCCCAGCTCATTTCGCTACAATTTGACTAATAACTTATGTTAGGTTCCGTTTTAAGTAACTGTAAAGAGCGGATTCCTTTTGTGTGAAGAATTTTGGTCCGAACCTCCCCTCTTCAAAATGTTTTACAGTCCCAGCACCCTATTCATCCCATTGTGTATCTGCAAGCTCAGGCATTTTATCTGCACCTTTTATGTTCTTATTTTCTGTGAAATGATTAGCAGTTTCATGCTGACATTACTACTGTGATATTTGTCAAGCACTTTGCATTATCACTGTACTGACATATGTTTATAATTGCAGGACACATACAATACAATTCTGGCCTCATTTAATAGAACATTCCATAGAATTACAGTTGATGTACGATTCCCATTGAAACTTTCAAATAATCAGTTATGAGGGATATAAATATCGCCTAGTGTTGTCACATTGTGTCCAATATTCCTCTGAGTCTACTTAGGAAATTTGTCAACAATGCTTATAAGTAGTGGATTTCAGTCTTAATGGAAGTTGTCAATGCCTTACCTATCAAGATGTGATCCTCCAAACAGCAGGACATTTTAAGCCCTGTTCTGCATGAAAACAACCAAAAAGGGTCATTTTTATACAAATTAACTGAAACCCAGTCTATTCTCATACATCGACAATACAGCCTCTACTTCTATAAAAGAGCTGTGGCAGAGCAGAAAGATGTTAGCCCATTGAATTCAATGGAGCTGACAATACAGCCGGCTCCATTGAAAGCAATGGGCTGCCGGCGAGCGTGGGATGAATTGTTGGGAAGGGCTTAAAAATATAAGCCCTTACCTGAAAATCATCCTAAAATGTGTAAGAAGTAAAAAAAAATAAATATACTCACCTTGTCCCGGCAGAATGATGTTAGCCCATTGAATTCAATGGAGCCGGAAATACAGCCGGCTCCATTGAAAGCAATGAGCTGTCGGTGATCGCACAATGAATTTTCGGGAAGGGCTTAAATATATAAGCCCTTCCCTGCAATTCATCCAGAAATGTGTAAAAATAAAAAAATATATATATATATACTCACCTGGTCCCCGCAGACGGAGTTCAGCCGCGGCCAGCTGGCAGTTCTCCTGAACTGCTCTCTGTAGTATTCAGCAGCCGGGGATTTAAAATCTCCGCCTGCTGAATGAGCTGCCTCTGATTGGTCACAGCCTGACCAATCAGAGGCAGCTCTCACTCACACCCATTCATGAATTCATGAATGGGTGAGTGAGTGCTGCCACTGATTGGCTCAGCTCAGCTGTCATTCAGCTGAGAGCTGCCCCTGCGCTGAGCCAATCAGAGGCAGCACTCACTCACCCATTCATGAATAGGTGTGAGTGAGAGCTGCCTCTGATTGGTCAGGCTGTGACCAATCAGAGGCAGCTCATTCAGCAAGCGGGGATTTTAAAAGAGAAGGAGAACTGCCAGCTGGCCGTGGCTGAACTCCGTCTGCGGGGATCAGGTGAGTATATATTTATATATTTTTTTATTTTTACACATTTCTGGATGAATTGCAGGGAAGGGCTTATATATTTAAGCCCTTCCCGAAAATTTATCCGGCGCTTGCCGGCAGCCCATTGCTTTCAATGGAGCCCGCTGTATTGCCAGCTCGATTGAATTCAATGGGCTAACATCGTTCTGCCGGGACAAGGTGAGTATATTTTTTTTACTTTTTACACATTTCTGGATGAATTTCAGGTAAGGGCTTATATTTTTAAGCCCTTCCTGAAAATTCATCCCGCGCTAGCCGGCAGCCCATTGCTTTCAATGGAGCCGGCTGTATTGCCGGCTCCATTGAATTCAATGGTCAGTGCTCATTTAATCGAGACGAGTACCGCGTGGTGCTCATCTCGAGTAACGAGCATCTCGAGCACCCTAATACTCGAACGAGCATCAAGCTCGGACGAGTATGCTCGCTCATCTCTAATGCCAACGTTTCTTCAGTAATGTGAGAATAAATGCAATTCCCAGTCAGGAGAAAAACATGTGGATGTATGCACAACTATTCTGGCCACTATGGAGCATAGTTGTGCATAAACAAGGTTTTTTTTTGGGGGGGGGGGGGGTTTCCGGCCATTCAAACTAAACTTAACAAACTAAACTTAATACCGCTAATGGAAAAAAAAAACATTAAAATCAATGGTTTTGTTTTACAAAAAAAAAAAAAAATCAATGGTTTTGTTCGGTCCTGTGATTATCATGGCCACATAATGGGAATAAATCACACCCTGTGAAGAAGCCCTCAGTCTGTTGCCATCCACCTGCAACCTACACATATACATGCACACACACAAAAAAGAGTGTTGGGTCAAAAAATAAAAATGAGTGGAGTGGCTACAACATTCAAAACTGAATAGTATGATTATTTCTCTCATGGTTCACTGAAGCTGACCATTAATTCATGAAACTAAAATGATATATTGCTTTTAAACAGTTTATTTGTATTTATAAAGCCATCAAAAACACCAATGAGGAAAGTAAACGACCTACTAGGTCTCTTAATTAAAATGAATTATGTCAACCATATGCCAGGCAGTCTCAAAGAAGGTAAGTGCTTGGAATGAAACCGCCAACCAGCTGTGATTTAATATAACCAATATTATTATAAAAATCTTGCACCACATGCTCCTAGGCCAAATATTTAAAGAGTATCTAAAAATCATTTTTTTAGACCATTACGACTTCAGCTTTACTATGTGATACAAATAATATGTTCATTGATTATGGTATATTGTCTATAGTGACTTCACAGGCCAATAACCTGCACCCTTCTTACCCTCGTGGTGGTTGTGTGAGCTTAAAAACATATTATGTATCACATGTGACTAGTGCAAAAGACAAGCTAAAACCCCCGACCCCAAAGTCAGAGGGCATATCTATCATGGTGGAAAAAACGAGGTATATGGCACCAGTAGTTTCTTTTGTTACCCTTTTTGAGTTCATATGACTTTTTGATCACTTTTAGAGAAGAGCGAACGTACTCGTCCGAGCTTGATGCTCGGGCGAATATTAGCGTGTTCGGGATGCTCGTTACTCGTAACGAGTACCACGCGATGTTCGGGTTACTTTCACTTTCCTCTCTGAGACGTTAGCGCGCTTTTCTGGCCAATTGAAAGACAGGGAAGGCATTACAACTTCCCCCTGTGACGTTCAAGCCCTATACCACCCCCCTGCTGTGAGTGGCTGGGGAGATCAGATGTCACCCGAGTATAAAAATCGGCCCCTCCCGCGGCTCGCCTCAGATGCCTTGTGAGTTAGCTGAGGGAAAGTGCTGCTGCTGGTGTTGCTGTAGGGAAAGTGTTTGTAGTGAGTGTAGGCTTCAAGAACCCCAACGGTCCTTCTTAGGGCCACATCTACCCGTGTGCAGGCTGCTGTTAGCAGTGTATATATTTTTTTTTTTCAAAATCGGCTGTGCAGAGCATTGCACCCTGTATTAGGGACAGAAGTGGTGGTTAGGCAGGGAGAGTGTTAGGAGTGAGTGTAGGCTTCAAGAACCCCAACGGTCCTTTCTAGGGCCACATTTAACCGTGTGCAGTACTGTGCAGGCTGCTGTTAGCTGTGTTGCATTATTTTTTTTTTCTCAAAATCGGCTGTGCAGAGCATTGCACCCTGCATTAGGGACAGAAGTGGTGGTTAGGCAGGGAGAGTGTTAGGAGTGAGTGTAGGCTTCAAGAACCCCAACGGTCCTTTCTAGGGCCACATTTAACCGTGTGGAGTACTGTGCAGGCTGCTGTTAGCTGTGTTGCATTTTTTTTTTTTCTCAAAATCGGCTGTGCAGAGCATTGCACCCTGCATTAATACTACAGGGACAGAATTGATTAGGCAGGGCCAGAAGACATATATTATTCATTGAATAGACGCAGTGGGCCTTTCCTTTTAAAAAAAAGGGAAAAAAGGATATTTGGAGTGCCTCTGACAGTCCTCAGGGCTCTGGGTACGTGTGTGCTGCGTGGAGAACATAAAAAAATCAGACGCAGCCAGCTACGTTTTACAGCAGGCTTGCGCCACTTTCTTTCCTGCCTGTGAAATTCCTTGCTCAGCTGTAGTTAATAACTCTGCAACACTAAAGTTCTGTGACACATTTGCAGGGGAACAACACAGTTATTAAACTTATTATTCATTGAATAGACGCAGTGGGCCTTTCCTTTTAAAAAAAAGGGAAAAAATTATATTTGGCCTGCAGGCTTGCGCCAATTTATTTCCTGCCTGGGAAATCAAATCACTGGTAATACAGCATGCTGAGGGGTAGGAGTAGGCCTAGAGGACGTGGACGCGGCCGAGGACGCGGAGGGCCAAGTGAGGGTGTGGGCACAGGCCGAACTCCTGATCCAGGTGTATCGCAGCCGACTGCTGCGCGATTAGGAGAGAGGCACGTTTCTGGCGTACCGACATTCATCGCACAATTCATGGGTCCACGCGGGAGACCTTTATTAGAAAATGAGCAGTGTGAGCAGGTCCTGTCGTGGATGGCAGAAAGTGCTTCGAGCAACCTATCGTCCACCCACAGTTCTGCGCCGTCCACTGCTGCAAATCCGAATCCTCTGTCTGCTGCTCCTCCTTCCTCCCAGCCTCCTCACTCCACTACAATGACACATGCTCAGCAGCGGGAAGACTCCCAGGAACTGTTCTCGGGCCCCTGCTCAGATTGGGCAGCAGTGGTTCCTCTCCCACCAGAGGAGTTTATCGTCACTGATGCACAACCATTGCAAAGTTCCCAGGGTCCGGGGGATGAGGCTGGGGACTTCCGGCAACTGTCTCAAGACCTTTCAGTGGGTGAGGAGGACGATGACGATGAGACACAGTTGTCTTGCAGTCAGGTAGTAGTGAGGGCAGTAAGTCCGAGGGAGGAGCGCACAGAGGATTCGGAGGAAGAGCAGCAGGACGATGAGGTGACTGACCCCACCTGGTTTGCAACGCCTACTCAGGACAGGTCTTCAGAGGGGGAGGCAAGGGCAGCAGCAGGGCAGGTTGCAAGAGGCAGTGCGGTGGCCAGGGGTAGAGGCAGGGCCAGACCGAATAATCCACCAACTGTTTCCCAAAGCGCACCCTCGCGCCATGCCACCCTGCAGAGGCCAAGGTGCTCTAAGGTCTGGCAGTTTTTCACAGAGACGCCTGACGACTGACGAACAGTGGTGTGCAACCTTTGTCGCGCCAAGATCAGCCGGGGAGCCACCACCAACAGCCTCACCACCACCAGCATGCGCAGACATATGATGGCCAAGCACCCCACAAGGTGGGACGAAGGCCGTTCACTGCCTCCGGTTTGCACCGCTGCCTCTCCCCCTGTGCCCCAACCTGCCACTGAGATACAACCCCCCTCTCAGGACACAGGCACTACCGTCTCCTGGCCTGCACCCACACCCTCACCTCCGCTGTCCTCGGCCCCATCCACCAATGTCTGTCAGCGCACCGTCCAGCCGTCGCTAGCGCAAGTGTTGGAGCGCAAGCGCAAGTACGCCGCCACGCACCCGCACGCTCAAGCGTTAACCGTCCACATAGCCAAATTTATCATCCTTGAGATGCTGCTGTATAGGGTTGTGGAAACGGAGTCCTTCAAAAGTATGATGGAGGCGGCGGCCCCGCGCTACTCGGTTCCCAGTCGCCACTACTTTTCCCGATGTGCCGTCCCAGCCCTGCACGACCACGTCTCCCGCAACATTGTACGTGCCCTCACAACGCGTTTACTGCCAAGGTCCACTTAACAACGGACACGTGGACAAGCACAGGCGGGCAGGGCCACTACATCTCCCTGACGGCACATTGGGTGAATTTAGTGGAGGCTGGGACAGAGTCAGAGCCTGGGACCGCTCACGTCCTACCCACCCCCAGAATTGCGGGCCCCAGCTCGGTGGTGGTTTCTGCGGCGGTGTATGCTTCCTCCACTAAAGCACCCTCCTCCTCCTCCGCAACCTCTGTCTCGCAATCAAGATGTGTCAGCAGCAGCAGCACGTTGCCAGCAGTCGGTGTCTCGCGGCGTGGCAGCACAGCGGTGGGCAAGCGTCAGCAGGCCGTGCTGAAACTACTCAGCTTAGGAGATAAGAGGCACACGACCCACGAACTGCTGCAGGGTCTGACAGAGCAGACCGACCACTGGCTTGCGCCGCTGAGCCTCCAACCGGGCATGGTCGTGTGTGACAACGGCCGTAACCTGGTGGCGGCTCTGCAGCTCGGCAGCCTCACGCACGTGCCATGCCTGGCCCACGTCTTTAATTTGGTGGTTCAGCGCTTTCTGAAAAGCTACCCACGCTTGTCAGACCTGCTCGTAAAGGTGCGCCGGCTCTGCGCACATTTCCGCAAGTCCCACACGGACGCTGCCACCCTGCGCACCCTGCAACATCGCTTTAATCTGCCAGTGCACCGACTGCTGTGCGACGTGCCCACACAGTGGAACTCTACGCTCCACATGTTGGCCAGGCTCTATGAGCAGCGTAGAGCTATAGTGGAATACCAACTCCAACATGGGCGGCGCAGTGGGAGTCAGCCTCCTCAATTCTTTTCAGAAGAGTGGGCCTGGTTGGCAGACATCTGCCAGGTCCTTGGAAACTTTGAGCAGTCTACCCAGGTGGTGAGCGGCGATGCTGCAATCATTAGCGTCACCATTCCTCTGCTATGCATCTTGAGAAGTTCCCTGCAAAGCATAAAGGCAGATGCTTTGCGCTCGGAAACGGAGCGGGGGAAGACAGTATGTCGCTGGATAGTCAGAGCACCCTCCTGTCTATATCTCAGCGCGTTCAGGAGGAGGAGGAGGAGCATGAGGAGGATGAGGAGGAGGGGGAAGAGACAGCTTGGCCCACTGCTGACGGTACCCATGCTGCTTGCCTGTCATCCTTTCAGCGTGTATGGCCTGAGGAGGAGGAGGAGGAGGAGGATCCTGAAAGTGATCTTCCTAGTGAAGATAGCCATGTGTTGCGTACAGGTACCCTGGCACACATGGCTGACTTCATGTTAGGATGCCTTTCTCGTGACCCTCGCGTTACACGCATTCTGGCCACTACGGATTACTGGGTGTACACACTGCTCGACCCACGCTATAAGGAGAACCTTCCCACTCTCATTCCCGAAGAGGAAAGGGGTTCGAGAGTGTTGCTATACCACAGGACCCTTGCGGACAAGCTGATGGTAAAATTCCCATCCGACAGCGCTAGTGGCAGAAGGCGCAGTTCCGAGGGCCAGGTAGCAGGGGAGGTGCGGAGATCAAGCAGCATGTACAGCACAGGCAGTGCAACAGTCTTTAAGGGCCTGGACAGCTTTATGGCTCCCCAGCAAGACTGTGTCACCGCTCCCCAGTCAAGGCTGAGTCGGCGGGAGCACTGTAAAAGGATGGTGAGGGAGTACGTAGCCGATCGCACGACCGTCCTCCGTGACGCCTCTGCCACCTACAACTACTGGGTGTCGAAGCTGGACACGTGGCCTGAACTCGCGCTGTATGCCCTGGAGGTGCTTGCTTGTCCTGCGGCTAGCGTCTTGTCGGAGAGGGTGTTTAGTGCGGCTGGGTGAATCATCACAGATAAGCGTACCCGCCTGTCAACCGACAGTGCCGACAGGCTAACACTCATCAAGATGAACAAAGCCTGGATTTCCCCAGACTTCTCTTCTCCACCAGCGGACAGCAGCGATACCTAAGCAATACGTAGGCTGCACCCGCGGATGGAAGCATCGTTCTCTCTCACCATCCAAAACGGGGACATTTCTGCTTCATCAATCTGTGTATAATATTCCTCCTCCTCCTCCTGCTCCTCCTCCTGAAACCTCATGTAATCACGCTGAACGGGCAAGTTATCTTAGGGCCACAAGGCTCACTCATATAATTTTTCTAAAAATTTTTTATACGTTTCAATGCTCTTAAAAGCGTTGGAACTTTAACTTGAACCAATTTTTCGTTAAACTGGGCTGCCTCCAGGCCTAGTTACCACTTAAGCCACATTAACCAAAGCGATTAATGGGTTTCACCTGCCATCTTGGTTGGGCATGGCCAATTTTTACTGAGGTACATTAGTACTCTTGGTACACCAATTTTTTTGGGCACTCACCTACAGTGTAATCATAGCAATTTCTATGTTCTTCGCCTGCACTCATGGTACAGAAAGGTATGTGGGGTTGGCCTACACTTTAGCTACATAAATGTAACTTGGGCCTTGTCTATACTGCAGCTACTGAAATGGAACGAAGACTGCGCTCCCACTATACTGCTGCTTCAGAATTGTTACTGGGGCCTGTCTTGAGTGCTACTATTACTGAAATGGAACGAAGACTGCGCTCCCACTATACTGCTGCTTCGGAATTGTTACTGGGGCCTGTCTTGAGTGCTACTATTACTGAAATGGAACGAAGACTGCGCTCCCACTATACTGCTGCTTCGGAATTGTTACTGGGGCCTGTCTTGAGTGCTACTATTACTGAAATGGAACTAATACTGTGCTCCCCCTATAATGCTGCTAGTGATATGTTAGTGGGGCCTGTCCTAATGCTACGGCTGAAATGTTACTAATTATGGGCTCTGCCTATACCGCTGCTAATGGTATGTCTCTGGGGTGTGGAAACAGAGGCTTCCCAAAGACATGATGACGGCGAGGCCATTTCCCACCAACGCTGTTACTGTTAAGGTGCATATATCCACGGACACGTGGAGAGGACACGTAGTGCCTCAAAAACATCCCCCGCCACGGCCCACTTAATCCTGGCCACATTCCGAAAACCAACAAAATAAAACCGCGCTACTAGGTCCGCAGTCACCACCACATTACCACCAACGCGGTTACTGTTAAGGTACATATAACCACGGACACGTGGAGAGGACACGTAGTGCCTCAAAAACATCCCCCGCCACGGCCCACTTAATCCTGGCCACATTCCGAAAACCAACAAAATAAAACCGCGCTACTAGGTCCGCAGTCACCACCACATTACCACCAACGCGGTTACTGTTAAGGTGCATATAACCACGGACACGTGGAGAGGACACGTAGTGCCTCAAAAACATCCCCCGCCACGGCCCACTTAATCCTGGCCACATTCCGAAAACCAACAAAATAAAACCGCGCTACTAGGTCCGCAGTCACCACCACATTACCACCAACGCGGTTACTGTTAAGGTACATATTACCAGTCTGACTGGGGCATGCAGTGTGGGCCGAAGCCCACCAGCATTAAGCACGACATTACTACCTCAGCTGTGTTGGGCAATGCAATGGGATATTTTTATGTACCGCCGGTGGCTTCCTGGCACCCACCCATGCTGTGGGTCCACAGGGACTTCACAATAGGGAGTTGTACCTGCCTGTGTCTATGAATTAAAAAGCCCGGTCTGACTGGGGCATGCATACACCTTGACAGAATGAATAGTGTGTGGCACATAGGTTCCCCATTGCTATGCCCACGTGTGCAGCTCCTGATGGCGGTGGCACAGGATTATATTTCTCATTGCTTCTGTACAGCATTGTGGGCTATCGCCCCGCCCCTTTTAAAGAGAGTCGCTGCCTAGCCGTGCCAACCCTCTGCAGTGTGTGCCTGAAATTCCTCCTCATGGCAGACGCACTTATAAATAGACATGAGGGTGGTGTGGCATGAGGGCAGCTGAAGGCTGCGCAGGGACAGTTTGGTGTGCGCTGTGGACACTGCGTCGTGCAGGGGGGAGGGGGTTGGGCAGCATGTAACCCAGGAGAAGTGGCAGCAGAGTGTCATGCAGGCAGTGATTGTGCTTTGTTGTAGGTAGTGTGGTGCTAAGCTAAGGTATGCCATGCTAATGAGGGCTTTTCAGAAGTAAAAATTGTTGGGAGGGGGGGGGCCCACTCTTGCCGGTATTGTGGCTTAATAGTGGGACCTGTGAACTTGAGATGCAGCCCAACATGTAGCCCCTCGCCTGCCCTATCCGTTGCTGTGTCGTTCCCATCACTTTCTTGAATTGCCTAGATTTTCACACATGGAAACCTTAGCGAGCATCGGCGAAATACAAAAATGCTCGGGTCGCCCATTGACTTCAATGGGGTTCGTTATTCGAAACGAACCCTCGAGCATCGCGAAAATTTCGTCCCGAGTAACGAGCACCCGAGCATTTTGGTGCTCGCTCATCTCTAATCACTTTCTATTATATTCTTTCTTGGATACGGGATGACAAAAAAAAGCACAAATCTGGCGGTAATATTTTTTTCTGAGGATGTTCATCATGCGGGATAAATAATGTATTACTTTGATGGATCAGACTTTTGTGCACGCAGCGATACCAAATATGTTTTCATTTTTTTATTTACATTTTTTATTATAGATATTAACTTTTATTTTTTTAATACTAAGACGCTCTGAAATAGAGTTTTTCAATTTTTTAGTCCCCATAGGAGACATGACGTTTGATCGCCCATGCAGTATGACGTATTACATTATACATTATACCATGATCTGACAGGTAATCTATCAAGCCATGCCACCCGCATCGCATGGTAGGCATCCTGCAGTGGCAGCCCTGGGGGGCTTTCAGAAGGCCTCTGGCTGCCATGATAATCAAACAGTCCCCTGCAATCTCATCATGGGGGAACATTCGAGACCCCCGAACATCGATTGGGGTATTTAAATGTTGGCATTTAAAGGTTTAACAACTCTGATCGCAGCTGTTGTGGGCAGATGTCAGCCTTAAGAAAAAGCCTGTAAATGTACATCTGGGAGTGTTAACGAGTTAAGGCTTGGTGTTTGCATATGTGAGCACTTTTACCTTTCTACCGATATATTCTAATAAAGATTCCTTTTTTTCACATTGTATTCCTGCAAAATCGGTTTGGATCTGTTCTCCATGTGCTCCTCTTAATGGAGATTGTCTGTTAGGCCTAACACTGTGGTTCAAGATTTTTGGTGAGATGAATTTTACCTTTTTACTAATTACATATACCTACAAGCATAGCAGAGATAGCAGCTTCTATCAAGCCAAGCAGTTGAGTGGCCATCTCCATTGTAACGCGATAAAACGCCTGCCGAAAATCACCGACCATCTGAAGCATTGGCTTCCAATGCACTTGTTCAGATAGGCAATTTTTGGGTACGTAAAGTTGGCTGACCGGAAAAGATAGCACACACGGTGCGCATTCTAGCCGCCTGAAGGGGTACTTTAACATCTCCTGGGTACAGCAGGCCCAGGGCAGACTGTGGACTCCATTCAGCCTCTTCCATTCTGGGCCACACATGCTGAAGGTGACTGCATGGTTCTCTTGCAGAACTCCTCAGAACAGAACACCTCTCTCTTGCAAGCCCAGAACGGAACTCAGAACTCTCTCTAATGCACCTTGCACCCGCACATATATCACAAGGTCACATGACAAACAAACAGATACATTTTCAAGACAGTCAGCTCACATACCAGACAGTTAACTCTTTCAGTGCTGCAGCTATGCAATACACATCATTCATGCAATACAGAAGACACTGACATTACATAGACAAATGCATGAATACAGTTATGGAGGGGCCCTGTTGTTCTGGGCCACTACAGGAGCCTATGGGAGCTGCTGGAAAAGGGAGGTGGGAAGGAGTTTAGCTGCAGATCTGTTAAACTCCCTCCCCCTTCCCTTTATACCCCTTGACAGCTGCCGGCAAAGGGATGGGATGGGACGCGATGGGAGATTAGCTCACTAGCTTTGCTAAGCTCCCAATCTATCCCACTCCCTCCCCTTCCCAGGAGGCGGCAAGGAGCGAAGAGGGGGTGGAAAGGGGGAGGAAGTTTAGCAGAGCTAATGGGATGGTATTCCGGGAAGCGGCATATACACATTACAACTGGGCCATCTGAATGGGCGTAAAAACGGGAGATGCAGCCATGACTTGGTGATGGCTGCATCTCATTGACCTTATTTTCAGCTGCGATGCAGGTTAGGCGAAAATTGCAGCGCCTGTGTGATGGAGCCATAAGGCCAGTGTCACACAAGCATAGTTGCGATGCGGTGCGGGAAAACATGGCTCATGTGTATGACTTCATTCAAAAGAATGGGGTTCATATTCGCACAAGATTTGTGAGTCTCGCAACATACAAATCTCCCGCGAGTTTCTTAGCCGTGTGGAACTGGCCTTTAAAGGTCAATAAAGTGTAATCACTATATAATGGAAAAATCCTCTCCACTTTCAAGGTAACTATTTGCAGTCACTGGATGAAAACATTCTATTTACATTCAGAGGCCATTGCATCCAGTCTAGGCAATTCTCTGTGAGCTAAATGATTAGTAGCGTAAAGCCCTTTGATAGCTTCTAATAGAATGGAATTATGATGATGGATTCCAGGCTGTTAGGCTTCATTCACATCTGAGCAGGAGGCTTAGTTTAGAGCCTCTTTTACAGACCAAGGCCAAGATCCTGGACAAAATAATGCAGCATGTTGCGCTATTTTGTCCAGTGAAGTGCCAGGTTGCACAGCAAAAAACTCAACAGACCTGATGACAGTCAATGAGTCCATTGGTCACAGTTCAAGTCCTGTGTAGGGTACAACATTTCTGTTTTTTTCATTGCTCTGTTCCTGTAATAGAGCCGGACAATAGAAATGTATTTCTTCATTTCCTTTGGAATCCACTTATGTTTTTGGTTTTCTGTATGAAATCACTCTTAGGCCAGTTTCACACAAGTGTAAAGTATTATAGATGTATCTATGCTTCTGTAATATGGGTGAGTATGGCAACCCAATCACAGGTCTACTGACCTGAACTCAGTACATCATTACTCAGAGTTCTGATCAGTAGATCTGTGGTCAGACTGGAAACTCATCCGTATTACGGACAAATAAATGCACCTGTAATATTGAAGGTTCATGTGAAACTGGCCATAAGGTGTACTTTTGTGGGCGCTACGATATAGGGTTTGAATGGTCTGTAACTTTTGAGTACAAGTTGTTTGGCTTTTGCTATTTTCTTAGATTCAGTCAATTATCTCTCAGCTTCAGGCATCTGTCACTTGGCCTGGGATAATTGCTGCTCATTAGTTAATGTCAATCAATAACAGGTAGATATGTTAACCAGGTTGAAGATCATAGTGAAATATTTGCTGGTCTTGAGTTTTCAAGGTTGGTTGATTATTATACTGCAATTTCAGCTACCTGGTGTGTCCTTTCACATTTAGCTTCAAACTTCAAATAATTTTATCTAAAGGTTATTGGTCACCCCGGTGTTGGGAGGATGGAGGAATATTGCATGCAAAAAGAATATGCAAGTCTTTTTCACTTGTGAGGCATAACATCTGAGCGGTCTGCAAATCATGTCCTATGAGGAACGGTTAAAGGATCTGGGAATGTTTAGCTTGCAGAAGAGAAGGCTGAGAGGAGACTTAATAACTGTCTACTAATATCTGAAGGGCTGTCACAGTGCAGAAGGATCAGCCCCATTCTCATCTGCACAAGGAAAGACTAGAAGCAATGAGATGGAACTGAAAGGGAGGAGACACAAATTAGATATTAGACAGTGAAGGTGATCAATGAGTCGAACAGGTTACCACGGGAGGTGGTGAGTTCTCCTTCAATGGAACTGCTCAAACAGAGGCTGGACAAATATCTCTCTGGGATGACTTAGTGGATCCTGCACTGAGCAGGGGGTTGGACCCGATGACTCTGGAGGTCCCTTCCAACTCTACCATTCTATGATTCTATCTTTCACCAAAAATGAGGTTGGTACTGACCTGATCTGATTCTGCGAAAATCAGCCCGATTTTACCTGCTGGTTGATCACGACAAGCAACCCTAATGACAGTCTGTGTACAGTTCTGCAGAATATGTACATGCTATATAAATGAGAAATAAATGGAAAAACTTGCGAATGCACCAATGCTGGCTATATTAATTCACAGCTTTTTTTTTTTTTTTTGGGTGGGGGGGGGGGGGGTAGGGCATCCTTTGTTTAATACTACCCTGATAACCCTTATAAAACAAGTGTAGTCTGTTACAATTTGGGCCTGTTAATAAGCAAACAGCTTGCCGAAGCACTGCAGTGCACATACTGATATTAGTAATGCGGCAGAATTGTACTTTTTTCTACAAAATTATATAATTACATTTACAACAATAATCAGGACCTGGAGTTTGGACTTCATTAAGCAGAACTGCGAGTTTTCATTGAGATCATAAATAATAAGCAATGTGGAGGCTGAAAACAGCAATTTCAGCACATGTTCACTCTAGAAAAATCCACATTTTTCCTTTTATTAACCAATTTTACAGAGTGACATTTTCACAGAATGTACCTTTCAATCAAACGGAAAAATTGATCAAAGCAAATTTCATTAACCTTAAGGTAGAGAAATGGAAGATACTTTAACATGTATCTATCTCTTCTCTCCGTAAATATCATAAAAATGTGAAAAATGATTTTGTCATTGAGTGTCCTGATGTTCGGTATAAACAGTCATGAATGCACTGATACACATAATGAGAGAAATTCTATCAAGTTGCAAAGTATCTGGAACATCTGAGGTTTGAACATTCCATACATATTCTCACCCTGACTCTATAACAATCAATGGAATCATTCTCCACTGTGCTAACTATTCAACGAACTCCCACCCAAAATAAAAAATATAGAAGGAAATGTACTAATCTCAGCATTTCCTGCACTGAACTTACTAAGATTTCTCCCCATGCATGGTACATTGAATACTTGAAGAGGCCCAGGCCTCTTCATTCATTAGGCACAGCTCTGTATGCCTGGTCCTGATCAGGTGCACTTTAATGGCATAATGGGTCAAGAGGAATGTCATCTCTCATTAAGGAGAACACCCAAACAGTGTGTGGAGACACCAAGGGGGTTAGTGGATCAGGGAATGGCATTGTCTCTCCCCAAGGAGAGCACCCAGAAGGGGTGGAAGAAGATACCTGAGAAATGAATGAGGAGACTTGTAAGGCCATGCATGCTCCTCTGGGTAATTTATGCAAATAAGGAAGAAGAAACAATACCTCTTCAGCGACACCTATTGGATGGCAGCATTCCTTCAAATCAATGTACAACTTTTTAACTGTAAAACAATGATTGGGAATAGGAAACCAAGCCACAATCCATACACAGACAGCTGTTTGCCCCTCGTCAGTGTGCAGTAGGTTTCTGGCTTGGTTGGTGAGGGGCCTGCGATGTGGGTCAAGAGGGGTGTTTCACAGATTTGTTAAAAAGTTGCATTAATGGCATTATTTATGCTACTTTGTTGCATAAGTTATATATAGATCTGTTGTCTGGGCGGCCACACAACTCATATAAAACCTCACCTATTTTATGAAAATGTGGTTTTGCTGGCACAGAAGACTGAAAAATCACCAAAGTTTTGCACAAGTGTCCCTTATGCAAAGATTTCCGACTTCCTACACCAGGAAACTAGAGTATAGCCTTTGAAAATGTTCTCCATAGTATTTGATTCTTGAGCTATGTTATTTTATCTTACAGACACTGGTGACAAATACAAGGCCACCATAACATGGGCAGTAAGGGCTCATGTCCAAGGATGGGTCGGATTCCACATACAGGAGCCCAGAGCAGAATCTGACCGTGCCCTCAGCCAGCAACCCTGTGTACCTGTGCCTGTCTTCTTTTTCCTGTACTGCGGTTGTGTGCGGATGTCCCGGCCGCTGTGCTAGCGCACATGTGCAGAACAGTTTTGTTTTTTTTTTAAACTCCTGCTTTTGCAGCTCCCATTGACTTCAATAGAAGCCGTCTGCACGGAATCCGCAATGGAGCATGCTGCAATTTGTTTTCAGCATGCGGAATCCGAAAAACAAATCCACATGTGTAAATTGAAGTGCGGACACTCATGCTTCCCTATAGGCGGCTTGAATTGCAGATCTTCCATGCAGGGCAATTTAATTCCACAAATCAAATCCGCCCGTGGACATTGGGGCTTAATGCTGCAGAATTTCAGCTGGCAGAATCATTGCTGAAAATTCTGCAGGATTTACAGTACAAAACATGTGGAAGAAATTTCAGAAACCTCCCTCCCATAGTGCGGAGAGTTTCTGTGAAAGATCCGCAGCCTGTCTAATTATACTTTAAGATTCAACCTTTTAAACTCTTAAACAATTACATCAGGGAGGTCGGGGGCTTGTATGGAAGGGGATCGGGAGTCGATCCCCCTCATACAGTGCGGGTGTCAACTGTTTCTTACAGCTGAGACTTGCCTGCAACAGCAGTGATCAGGACTCCCACTGATCGCAGCTGTTAACCTTTTAAGTGCCACTATCAATTTTGAAAGTGGCATTTCATTCTTACAAAAACATAAAAATATTAAAGTTAAAAATAAAAAAAAAAGTAAGAAAATCAGAACAAAAAAAAACAACAAATTTAGTATCACTGTATTCACAACAGTTTAATCTATTAAAATATTGTATTATTGACCCCACATGGTGAACACCATCAGAAAAAGTTATCTACAATGCCAGAATTTTTTTTTTTAATCATCTTATCTTGAAAAAAACAACACAAAAGCAGCACAAAAAGTCATGTGTTCCAAAATTATATCAATTGTCCCACAAAAAAATAAAAAAAACGGAGACAATACGATTCCTTGTCAGAAGTTGACAACAGAAAGTAATTTTTTTCATCTAAAAAGGTATTTTATTTTTCATCCTACAACAACAAAAAAACTGTAGAAATTTTGTGTTGTCAAAATTTTACTGACCCATACAGTAAAGTGAACATGTTATTTCTGCTGCAACATGTAAAGTATGCCACATACTGTACAAACTAGAATCCTCCCCTTTCCCACTGGAACAATTATATTTCTTTTTTCATTTCACATAATTTGATTTTTATTTATTTTACTTTTTCAGTGCATTATATGGTACAAAAATTGTATCAATGAAAATACAAAAAGACTGGCCCCCTCTATGGCGCTGTAAAAATGTTTTGATTTCCTTAAAGTGGAAAAGAACTAAAAACAAACAAAAATGTCCATGTCTCAAAGGGTTAAAACTAGAGATGAGCGAGCATACTTGCTAAGGACAATTGCTCGATCGGACATTGTCCTTAGCGAGAATCTCCCCACTCGGAAGAAAAGGTTCGGCTGCCGGCGCAGGTGACAGGTGAGTTGCAGCCATGAGCAGGGGGGAGCGGGGGGGGAGAGATCTCCCCTCCGTTCCTCCCCGCTCTCCCCTCCTGCCGCCGGCAGCCAAATCTTTGCTCCCAAGTGGGCAGGTGCTCGCTAAGGGCAATGCTCGATCGAGCAATTGCCCTTAGCGAGTATGCTTGCTCATCTCTGGTTAAAACCCTTGTCTTGGACAACAAAACAACTTGCCTGACCCTACCCATTATGACTTGAACAATACCAGGGACTGCATGCAGACAAGAGATGTACTGTATCTGGAAAACTGAAGGAAGTCCACCACCTTGCGCTGCACAATTTTATGACCCTTTGAGTTTTGGAATTCAAGGCATTTCCTCGACATGTACAGTTAGTCCCCTACTTACGAAACGGGTTTTGTTCCAAGAAGCTGTTTGTAAATGCTTGAATGGAGGGGGATTGCGGATAGATCCTGCTCCATGTAATGCGGGTGCCAGCTGTTTCTTACAGCCGACACCTGCCTGCAACAGCTCCGATAAGCTGCAGCGCACATTGGAACTGTTAATCCTTTAAATGCTACCGTCAAAATTGACAGTGGTATTTAAAGAATTAACAGCTCCGATGAGCAGTGCAGCTTATCGGAGATGTTGCAGCCTGGTGACGGCTGCAAGAAACAGCTGGCACCCGATGTTTGGGGGCCCTGCACTGCCCTCCCAAAGAAAGATTGTGGGATGCTGTGCCGTTGCCAAGCCAGCTAGGGGCCTTCTGTAGGGCCCCAGGGCAGAATATGAAAAGTGCCAATCAAGAGGGCCTATCAAGTCGTGCCTGTGGCATGGCTAAATAGAATGCCTGTCCGATCACTGTACAATATGATGTAATGCTATGGCATTATATCATACTGCAGGACAATTATGTTTGTATGTAGTAAAGTTCGTAACTTGAATGTTTGCATGTAGGGATCCATCTGCATCATGAATATCCAAGACGACCTATCATATCCTGACACAAGTGAAAATGACTGCTAATCTTTACAGTCAGCCAGTCAATGTTTTCAGTGCTGTTTTGTTTTGTTTTTTTAACACCCCTTTTCCCATCTCCATTCAGCTGCGATCAGTGCCATTTTTTTTCAGAGCCCAATAATAGTAAATTGTCTCTTGGGTGGTCTCCGCTACCTGGTGTCGATGAAATGTCACCCTAGCCATAGACACTGGGTAATAGTGGAGACCACCATCATGATAATTTACTAGTATTGGGCTCTGAAACTAATGGAATCAACTATGAGATAATGAGGAAGGGGAGTCTGGAAGGAAAAAAACAGCACTGAAATCCAAGGAGAGCTAACTGTGAAGATATACAGCTAATTTTAGTTAAGATAGAATGTGACAAGTCTTCCTTAACCCCTTCACACCGCAGGATGTAAATGTACATTCTGGCTGCAAATGCACGTAGAGGTACATCCTAAGGATGGTGTTGGCTCAGAATCTACTGGCATATAAAAAAATAAAAATACTTTAAATAAATGTAAAAAATTGTTAAAAAAAAGAATTTTGCTCCCTTTCCCCTCTTTGTTTAAAAAAAAATAAAAAACCCACATACTTGGTATTATCGCATCCTTAAAGGGGTTGTCCCGCGGCAGCAAGTGGGTCTATACACTTCTGTATGGCCATAATAATGCACTTTGTAATGTACATTGTGCATTAATTATGAGCCATACAGAAGTTATAAAAAGTTTTATACTTACCTGCTCCGTTGCTAGCGTCCTCGTTCCCATGGAGCCGACTAATTTTCGCCCTCCGATGGCCAAATTAGCCGCGCTTGCGCAGTCCGGGTCTTCTGCAGTCTTCTATGGGGCCGCTCGTGTAGAATGCCGGCTCCGTGTAGCTCCGCCCCGTCACGTGCCGATTCCAGCCAATCAGGAGGCTGGAATCGGCAATGGACCGCACAGAAGCCCTGCGGTCCACGGAGACAGAGGATCCCGGCGGCCATCTTCAGCAGGTAAGTATGAAGACGCCGGACCGCCGGGATTCAGGTAAGCGCTGTGCGGGTTGTTTTTTTAACCCCTGCATCGGGGTTGTCTCGCTCCGAACGGGGGGAGGGGGGGTTAAAAAAAAAAAAAAAAACGTTTCGGCGCGGGACAACCCCTTTAATGACAATGAATTAGAGAAAGGTTTTGTCCTGCATGGCAAAATGCTGTAAAAAAAACTACTTTTTGTTCATTTCACCTCCCTAAAAACATATTTACTCCAAAATGACACCAATAAGAACTGCAAGTCTATTGAAATAAAAAGGGTATGGGAATTTAATAGCTACTCCTGCAGTCATACATAGATAGCTGCCAATATTTTCTTAGAAGGGCTTTTATATCAAGCCCTTCCCCAAAAATCCATGTAGGAGTTGCCTTCATCCCATTGCTTTCAATGGGCTGGAAGCAGCACTGGTCCCATTGAAAGCAATAGGATAGCATTGTGCTCCTCTGCCACAACTGTGACAGGGGATTCTTTCGTCCCCACGGGGAGTCCCATCATCACTAAACACTGTGACAGTGTTGTCACAGTGTTCAGTGATGAGGGGACTTCCCGTGGCGAGTAATGGAACACTCCAGGAGTCCCGTCATCCCCTGTAACTTTACGCGCAGCATGGACCATACGGGCACGCATGTCCTATCTTTTGCAGGTGCTAGTATTTTTCGCGCCTCTAAAAGACGGACATGTGAACAGTTCACATAGAACCAATGGTTCTAATAGATGCAATTTTATTTGCGCACATAGGCACACACAAAAAAATTGGTTGTCTGACGGCGGCCTTAGACTGTATAGAGACAAGCCCTACTGACAAAGGGAATGGTAATGCCCGGATATCAATTTATTCATACATTTCCAGGGGAATAACGGGAAGAAAAGCAGAATGCATGTTTCTCTGAAAATATTCCCATATTTTCTAAGGCACAGGTGTAATGGCAACACACAGACTCGACAGGGTTTGAATTGTGGAATCCATGATCATCTCCCACATAGGCGATCCACGGCATTCCGCACCAATTCAAACCAATGCAACATCCACATGTCTGCTTAAAAGAGGAAACGCTGACTGCAAATTTCCGCTCGCAGAGGAAAAATCGCAGCATGCTCCATTTTCATGCGGCTCCACATGGATGACTTCCATTGAAGTCAAGTGACATTGCAGAAAGGTCGTGGGACCGATGTCATCACCTAGCAATGGCACAGGAAAGATAAATATTAAAAAAAAATCTGTGCTGCACATGTCCGATGGCTTGCTGGCTGGACCATCTGGAGTACAGAAGAAGACAAGAAATGAAAGGTATGCACAGACATCAGCCGGGCACAGGGTCAGATTCCAAAAAAACCTTAGCAAAGACTGTTGTGGTCAACTTTTACTTTAGGGGAACCATTCGAGCCAATATGTTAAACAGTGACAACTAGAACAGCCCACAACAAATGCAATTGATAACAGATTATAACTAGAGATGAGCAAATATACTTGTTTCGAGTAATTACTCGATCGAGCACCGCGATTTTCGAGTACTTCCGTACTCGGGTGAAAAGATGCGGGGGGCGCCGGGGGGCGGGGGGAGGCGTGGCAGAGCAGGGGTTAGCAGCGGGGAACAGGGAGGAGCCCTCTCTCTCTCCCTCCTCCCCCCACTCCCCGCTGCAACCCCCCACTCACCCACGGCGCCCCCCGAATCTTTTCACCCGAGTACAAAAGTACTCGAAAATCGCGGTGCTTGGGCAATAAAGGGGCGTGGCCGAGTTGGTTCGCTCATCTCTAATTATAACCCTTTTTATTTGGCAGAGGGAGAGCCATAGCCCTGGTGTGACTGCTTCCTCTCAACAGCTATATCTACATCCCAGATGCCCGCCACAACTAACAGCAAATACTCTACAATAAACAGCTTTCTGCCTTCTGTACTTTATAGTTCACATTTCTGCAATTTACAACTGCTACAGGTAGGTTAGTGTGGCTTCCAAATATTGTAATATATATTGTAGTGGTGTTATAATCTTTCATATATTCATCACATAGATGGAAATTTTGAAATCTTACTTTGTAAGCAATTTTGCAGGATGAAGCAAGTCTAAATATATTTTATGGACAGTATCTCAAACATGACATACGCATACCATGAAACACACTGAACGTGACGTGAGTTATTGCAGATTGCTACTGTAAGATTATCTACAAGAACACATGTATAACTTTTCTGCTAGTGTATCGTTAGCTAGTAAGCATCTACCTGACTGAATCTCAAACAAAAACATGTCATGATTCGCAAGGTATGGTCCATAAACCTGAGAATGTAGTAAAAAAGATCCCTATATATATATATATATATATTTTTTTTTAATGGAAAACTTGGCCTTACTATGCACCATCCACCATGACAATGTGCCATTTTTAGGAGTGACGGGCTCTGGGCTCTCAGAAGGGCACACACCTCAAAACCCTTGCAGAACAGAAGTGTGGTATGACCCTCAATTTGTGTTCAATTTTTACGTCTGTTCTCTGAATTTCCTATATTTTAACCGTATATGAAAATGTGAATCCATTTTTTAGCTCTCATTGAATTAAATGGGGAACTGTGGTTCCATATTTGGAAATTCACCAGTTGGGAAATCAGCAAAAAAGCAATCTTAGATGCAGCCTTTCCTGGAGGGAGGCCCATAGCAACTTTGAGGGCTAAAGGGGCGGAACAAACTCTCTTGGTACCTTGGTATGTTCCTTTCCATCCTCTGTTTCCTAGGTCTTCACCATAACAACTGTGAGATGCACAATTATTTATCTTGCCCCTATCCCCATCTTCTCCACACCAATTCCTAGTAATCTTACTACTAATACATACATATATCGGCAGCACCTCTCCTAGCTCCGTCTTACCACATATCTGCAGCTCCTCTCCTAATGCCAGTTTACCATATATCTGTAGCTCCTCTCTTAATGCCAATTTACCAATTTACCACATATCTGTAGCTCCTCTCCTAGTGCTACATTACCATATATCTGCAGCTTCTCTCCTAATGCTAATTTACCACATATCTGCAACACCTCTCCTAATGCCAATTTACCATATATCTGTATCTCCTCTTCTAGCACCACATTACCAGATATCTGCAGCTCCTTTCCTAATGTCAATTTACCATATATCTGTAGCTCCTTTCCTAGTGCCACCTTATCACATATCTGCAGCTTCTCTCCTAATGCCAATTTACCACATATCTGCAGCACCTCTCCCAGCTCCACCTTACCATATATCTGCAGCACTTCTGCTAGTGCCACCTTACCACATATCTGCAGCTCCTCTCCTATTGCCAATTTACCATATATCTGTAGCTCCTCTCCTAGTGCCACCTTACCATATATCTGCAGCTTCTTTCCTAATGACAATTTACCACATATCTGCAGCACCTCTCTTAGCTCCACCTTACCGTATATCTGTAGCTCCTCTCCTAATGCCAATTTACCAAATAGCTGTAGCTCCTCTCCTAGTGCCACCCTACCATATATCTGCAGCTCCTCTCCTAATGACAATTTACCATATATCTGTAGCTCCTCTCCTAGTGCCACCCTACCATATATACCTGCAGCTTCTCTCCTAATGACAATTTACCACATACTGTATCTGCAGCACCTCTCCTAGCTCCACGTTACCACATATCTGCTGCCCTTCATCTGGCTCCACATTTCAAAATGCATATACACGCTACCACCAGATGCTTGTTCTCTTTATTCACCTCCTTGAAGGTTGTTTTGTTATCCATAAGTTCCACCCTCCTCCCCGTAGTACCCTAGGTATTGATGTAGCAATCGTTAACATGACTAACGCATCATCATAACTGGATTTACAACATTGTAGTAAATCGTAGTTAAGTTGTTGCGTTACATGTCAAGTTAGCATTGGCTACATCTGTAGTCACCTACTTCATTCACCCCTTGTCCCTTCCCTGGGGCTCTGGAATATCCATAAACCCTAAAGATTTGCTTGTATGGGAAAAAACTTGTTTTATTTTGTTTTTTCTCCTCCTCATGTAGCTGAAAACTGAGTCCACCATTAACTTCAAAGACAAGTGCTGCTCCTTTGTGTTAGCAAAGTGACATGTGCCAAGCCTCATTGCATCTATCACTCTACTTCACTTACTAACATTAATTAGTTTGATAGTGTCTTGCCTCTCCTTTGGGATCGTCCTATTGGTGTTTGCTGGTTTTCTATTTATGCCTGAGATCTGATGTGCTTACAAGGACATATGCTTTGACTTCTTTTTCATCCATTTTCTGTTTAAATTGCCGAGTATTTTGCATCATAGCAACAGAAGGAGAGTGTTGAAGGTACAGTATGCCATCACTTGTATTCTTCTCTTTGCAATTTACGCTCTTTAAGATAAGAAGTAGCCTGAATATGAAAAAATCCAATAAATTCAATACAGACTTTATTTCCAGCTTTCTGTGTATCCGTTTCATACATATAGGATTGCCGTGCATTGTGTGGACAGCCAGCTAGATAGATGGGCTAATATAATGCAAGTGATTCCAAACTATTATGGCATGAAACATACCATGCTGGTCTGAGGCTCTGGATCATGCAGGAAGAATATTTTACATGCATAATATGCAGAGAATGAAATCCATTGGTTTCAATGGGATCGTTCACATGCATGTATTTTTCCTGTGGATTTCGGTCACGCAAAAAAAAAAAACGCAGCATGCTTTACTTTGATGCTGGGTATTTGCAAGGCCCCCATAGAAGTCAATGGGGGATGTGCAAATGCACTTGCAATAGGCAAGGAGATGTGTGATATGCTGCATAATTCTGTTGGAAAAAGAACACATCTGGAACTCATTAGACCAATTAGGCATTTAAATTGGTTTGTCTTTGTTTGCCGCATGCAAATGAACATGCCTTGCGGGCGCAAAAAGTACAGTAAAAATACGCTGATACACGTGCAGAAAAGCCTCGTCACAAAAAAGTTGCGCTGAGGCCTAAGTAGCAAAGTAGACGAATCCTAAGGCGAAGGGGCCTCAAGTAGCAAAGTAGACGAATGCTTGCAGTTGAACTTGCGTTTTTTAATGTCAACTAGAGATGAGCGAGTATACTCGCTAAGGCTAACTACTCGAGCGAGTAGTGCCTTAGTCAAGTATCTGCCCGCTCGTCTCTAAAGATTCGGCTGCCGGCGGGGGGCGGGGAGCGGCGGGGGAGAGCAGGGAGGAACGGAGGGGAGATCTCTCTCTCCCTCTCTTCCCCCCGCTCCTTCCTGCTCACCGCCGCAACTCACCTGTCACCCGCGCCGGCAGCCGAATCTTTAGAGACGAGCGGGCAGATACTCGACTAAGGCACTACTCGCTCATCTGTAATGTCAACAATTTATTATATCATTTAATGTATTAAGAAACTTTTAAACATTTTTTTTGTTTTGTATCATTTTATTTGTTTATTTACCCCTTGATTTTTAAAGTACTGTGAGATACGTGGGCACTATATAAATAAAGATGATTATATTTTTGGTAAATTTCATTAGTTTTTAACGCCTTAGTAACTGGCCTATCGTGTTTTTATGTCCTGTGGTAGCAGGAAGTGTATGGAGGGAGATCGCAGGGCAGACATGGAGGTCTTTGTCATACTTCCGTTTGCCAATTGAACCCATTGGTAACCTGAGATTCTACTGTGGGGTAAAGATAGGCGACAGACAGAAACCCCTCCCCCCCTGTTTTCTGCTAACATGCCGCAGTTGCTACTGACTCTTGCATGAAGGGGTTAAACTGCTCAGTTCCTGACAGTTGCAGCAGAAGCTAGGTTGTCAGTAGTCAGCCCAGCCCCTTGCTTAAAATGTTGTATGTACAGGTTTAAAACCCAGTGACTGCTGTAAAAAAAATGTATTGTTGGTAAGTAAAAAGTTAACTTGGGATTTAACACATTAAGAAAAAGTTCTGTGCCACAGTTTATTTGTCCTTTCAATCGCTCTTCAGTGGCTTTTCTTGTGTTGAGATGAGATAACTACAGATTTCAATGACTTAAGATTATGCAATTTGTAGCAGTCAAGTTAAACGTTGCTACTTCTGTACACTTCCATTAAAGGCAACTTGAAAAGTAAGTGTGAGTTATCTGGTAGCATCTCTCCAGTCGTCCGGACATTCACCATAGTGTGATTTTCCTAATCAGCCATACAATCTCAATAATGTTATGTTATGTGTTTCTGCGATCCTCCAGATGCTTGGCGGAACACAGGGTCTTTGCCAAAAAATATATTTAACTCAGGAGACCCATAGACACATGCGGCATTGGTTTTCCCTAATGAAACATATGAGTTGTAATTGATCCCAATGGCAATATTTCCATTCTGGTCAGAGTCTAGATTTTGTCTCATTATCGCTGATTCTGTGGTTTGCATTAAGACCTTTCTTTTTCACTCCTTATTTACTTCTAAGTCTAACATAATCCTCTTTATGTTCTTGTCAATCTTACCATCGGTGAGTCTGATTTTATCTCCAGGTCCTGTCTCAATGTAGTACATGATGATGTGCGACAATCCCTGCCTATTGGCTTACAACTCTAATGCTGCTCAGCACAAGGAATGCACTGGGGATTACAGGCAATAAACGTTCCGAACAACGGAGGTATCCCATTGAATGTAGAGAGATACAAGATATGTAATGTGATGTTACTGAAGCCATACCTACTACAGGGCCATAACTAAACTCCACTACTCAGGCAATTACCTAGATTTTCTTTATTGTGAATTAAAGGGGTTGTCCCGCGCCGAAACGGGTTTTTTTTTTTTTCAACCCCCCCCCCGTTCGGCGCGAGACAACCCCGATGCAGGGAGGTAAAGAAAGCTCACCGGAGCGCTTACCTGAATCCCCGCGCTCCGGTGACTTCTCTACTCACCGCTGAAGATGGCCTCTTCCTCCGTGGACCGCAGCTCTTCTGTGCGGTCCACTGCCGATTCCAGCCTCCTGATTGGCTGGAATCGGCACGTGACGGGGCGGAGCTACACGGAGCTACACGGAGCCCCATAGAAGACTGCAGAAGACCCGGACTGCGCAAGCGCGGCTAATTTGGCCATCGGAGGGCGAAAATTAGTCGGCACCATGGAGACGAGGACGCCAGCAACGGAACAGGTAAGTATAAAACTTTTTATAACTTCTGCATGGCTCATAATTAATGCACAATGTACATTACAAAGTGCATTATTATGGCCATGCAGAAGTGTACAGACCCACTTGCTGCCTCGGGACAACCCCTTTAAAGACAATTCTGGCATTGTGCATTTTTTTTTTCTGATGGCATTCACTGTGCAGGATACATGATATAATGTTTTCACAGATTAGATATTTATGGACTGTGCAATAGAAATCATGTTCTCCTCTCTGTCCGGAGGCGCTGCTCCGGGTCTCCTCTTGATGTCACATCACAGGCGTTGGTTGTAGCCTATTAATTTCATATGAAATAAAAAAAATCGGCCCACCCCAGGTGTGTTTTTTTCCAACCGTGCTTCAGAAACTTCGCATTTAATGTTGGGGGGTGCCCAGATATTTCCAGTGGACTCCAGGTAAAGACAAATATTGAAAATGCTTGAACCCAGCACCTCCATGCAATAAAAGCGATAGTTTATCCAATCCAGTATTAAAAATATTACTGGTGATATTATCATCTGGAACATAGGAATGAACCTACATGGCAATAGACAAAATGAAAAATAAATAATTTAAAACCTCATGCAGCTGCACATCACAGTCACATGACCTGCTCGTAACCAATCAGCATTAAATGAAAAATTCAGTTGAAATATAAATGCATATAAATGCATCACCGAGGGGACAAAAGGTTTCAATAAAGACTTATGGAACACCCTGTGAACCCTCCATGTAGTTGGCAAACCCAGTTCGTAGGCGAGCGGGTTTACCACCAGTCTTATGACAAACGGACCCACATAACGTGGCGCTAGCTTCAAGGATGGGACCCTCAATTTGAGATTTCTAGAAGACAGGTATACCTTCTGTCCCACCCTGTATGGTTCAGATACAGACAGTTCTTCCGAGTGGAGAACCCCCACCGTGAACTGTAATCCTGGGGTCTTCCATCGTACCAGGCCTGTAGAGAGAGGGGTAGCATCAATACTGGTAAAATGAATTGGCGTCTCCAGCGCCACAAATTCTGCCATCAAAGGTTTAATGAAACTCATGCTTATCAGGTTAGCGGCTGCTCCGGAATCAATAAACGCCTTCCCGGGTCGGGAAAAATTCCGGAATCTAACCTGACAAGGTACCAACAGTTTAGGAAGTACCTGAAGTCCTAGGCGATCCTCCCTGCAATCGCCTAGGACTCGGAGCTCTTCCGCCGGTTCGGACTGTGAGCGCTGAAGCCTCAGGGGGCAGGTGATCACCCGATGTCCAGCTTTCACGCAGTAGAAGCAGAGATGATGCACCAAACGAATCCGACGTCGCTCTTTGGGGTCCAGCGGGTCCACCTCCATTGGCTCAGGAACAGAGACAGGTACGGAAGAAGAGGGAACAGGACAAATGACCTCCCTGACCCTACGGGCCTGTCTATCCTGCTTCCTAGACCTGAGCCTCCTATCTGCCTTCACCGCTAGCTCCATGGCCTCCCTTAAGGACCCGGGAACGGGATGGGAAATCAACAGGTCTTTTACCGCATCCGAGAGGCCCTGCAAAAAGACGTCCTTCAGAGCGCTATCGCTCCATGCAGTATCCCCTGCATAGCGTCTGAAGTTGGAGCAATAATTCTCCACACAAAGCGACCCCTGGTGCAATGCCAGCAACCGCGAAACCGCGAATCCCGCTCGGTCCGGCTCGTCGAAGATACCCCCGAGTTCCTGAAAAAATGAGTCCATGGACTGCAGGCAGGAGGAACCCTCGGGGATGGAAAAGGCCCATGTCTGGGCAGAGCCCCGCAGCAGGGACATTATCAGCCCGACCCTCTGAGCCTCCGACCTGGAAGAACGGGGACGCATCCGAAAAAACAGGCGACACGCTTGTCGGAAAACAAAGAACTTGTTCCTCTCCCCAGAAAATACCTCGGGAAGAGGGCACTTGGGTTCTGGGCTGGTTGAGGCGTCCGGCCCCTGCGACACTTCCCGCTGCTCCTGGGCCGCCATGCGGGCGTATAAATCCTGGATCACAGGCACCAGGGCCTGCAGCTGGTTCGTGAGGGAACTGATCGCCTCCATGACAAAACAGTTTTAAGGGCCAGTTATTATGTTACGGCACTCTGCCCCCCCGAGCACCAGGTGGGGTGCCCTGAACTTCCCGCACCCCACTGTCCCTGCCTACTTGCTTTGGCCCTGGCTAACCCCAGGCGGACAACTGGGCGGCGGTCCCTGTACTGGCTAGGGACCTGGCGACTACCATGATGGAACTAACTAACGGGGGACAGAGTGCCGACAGAAGAGGCAGGTGTAACGGACCAACAAAACTTACTAGGTAAATCAAGGCTGGAGGTGGAGCTTACAGGCAAACGAAAGGATACTGACAAGCAACTAGGGCAGACTGGAACAGACCTGACTAGAGGCAAGCAGAACCAATAACTGGCAGTGAGCTCAGGTCACTGCCAGCCTTTTAACTTCAAGCCTCCGCCCGGGGGCAGAGAGTGGGAGGAGCCGACTCTCCCCCTGTGCATAAGGAAGGTGGGGGAGAGCGGGCGGCACCCTATGGGCGGACACGCCCACGCCGCCGCACGCTGGCTGCCCCATGCCGCCGGGAGAGCCCCGACTGCAGAGCTCCGGGACGCTGGAACCGACATCGGAGCGGTGCGCGCCGACCGCAGGACCCAGCACCGCCCTGCATGGTAACAATTATACTTTTAATAACGGCCTATTAAGACTTGCCACAAGTAAGGCTTAATAGGCTGCAATCCATGGCTTTCACAAGAACCCATATTGCTTTTCCAATTGAACGCCTCCACCTGGATAGGCTGGATTGACAAATCTGTCTTTACTACTGTATAGGGAGAGTTTTGACAATTCAGCTTAGCCAGGTGGGGAGAACCTGGTAAGGAGCCATCTTAATGACTCTACTTCCTGTTTCTGGCCACTTTTCAAATTATGTTAATGGGATGTTGCAGCATGGTTCAGGGCAAAACTCCTGACAAGTTCCTTTTAACAAACTATTTCTTATGGGCCTTTGCCATTTCAACCCATTATACAAACCAAGAGTTATATATTGTTGTCCACTTCATAGGTTAACCATTTATTGTCTCAATATTCTACTATGTTCAAATTCAATTACAACATGATATATTTGGACAGAATTTCCAATACATAACAAAACAATTGTTTGTTATAACATCTTAATGGTACTTTACATGGGGCAATTGTTGCTTGAATTCTTGCTGAAAACAGCTAATTTGGAGAAATATTTCGGCGGCAGTCCATGGAATGGCTGTTGAGCACCCAGCAGTTATCCCGTGTAGGGGGACCTTTAAAATGGCCTCTCAAAATAAGCTAACCACAGATTGTCTCACTGACAGTGATCATCAGTCATTTCTGGGTGAACATTGACAGCAAATGTTCAATTGCATTGCATTGTCACTGGCAGGGAAATCAAGAATGACATAGTGTTCACCATAGTCAATGGGCTTTCTGTGTAATGCATGGTCATGTTGGGTCCTCTAGAGAGATAGAGACACCTATTTTAGACTCTATTAAAATCAGAATTCTCTAATGGGGTATGTAAAAATGGGTTTTCCATACCATGCAACCTATCATTAGCAATGCTGTAAATAGTAGCGCTACAAAGTCACAGTAGCTTTGTAGCGCTACAAAGTCACATGTGGTGCTACAAAGTCACGTGACTTTATAGCATTACATGTGAGGATTTTTTTTGGGTGGGAGGGGGGGCTTGAAATATAAGACCTACCCCGAAAAAAAGTCGTAGCTGAAGAAAAAAAAAGTATATATCACCTCTCCTGCGCTGTCAGGGGTTCTGCTGCAACTTCTTCTTCATCTCTTCTGGACAGGGATTGAAAAATCCCCACCTCCAGGAAGTGCTGGCTGTGATTGATTAATGCTTAGCCAATCACAGCCAGCACTTGATGAATAGCTGTGATTGGTTCATCGAGCTCTGGCTATGATTGGCTGTCAGCCAATCACAGCCTGCACTTCCAGGAGGCGGGAATTTTTCAATACCCAGGCAGAAGAGGTGAAGAGAAACAGTGTCGGGACCCGGGGCGAAGCTGCTGTGGCATCAGAGAGCGCTTCTAAGGTGATGTATGTGTATTTTTTATTTTTTTTTGCAGTTAGGGCTTAGATTAGGGCTTTGACAGTAGGATTTCCTACTGTCAAAATTGCATCGCACTGCACGAAAATCATATTTTCATGCGATGCGATGCAACAGAGAGTAAGGCTCCATAGGGAAACACGGGCTAAAAAAACCTCACGAGCCGTGGGCATATCACCGGACCTGCAATGTTTTTGTGTTGGGTTGTTGCATGCTACAAAATATCGCATGTGTGAAAGAACCCATAGGAAAGCATGGGCTTCACATACATGAGATTTGTAGCATTGTAGCAATGCTAATTTATAGAACAATCACCGCATGCAATGGTCAACTGGTTTGGAGGAATGATCAGAATCAAATGTAAATTTTACCAAGTTACATAGAGCATTGTCTACTTAATGTACTACCGGGTTTATTTTTTTATACAACTCTGTATGGCCTCAATCTTATTAATTTGGGGCTTGATTACATCTCTGTCAATAACGTATCCAAGGTACTTGGCTTCTCCCAAGTCTACTGCGCACCTCTCCCATTTCATGGTTACGCCTGCATCCCTTATGGCCTCCAGGACGGCCTGTACCTTTCTAAGGTAACTTTCCCAATCGGTACTGTAGACAATCATATTGTCCAGGTATGCAGCAGAGTAGTCCTGATATGGCCTCAAAATCCGTTCCATTAACCTTTGAAAGGTAGCAGGAGCTCCATGTAAGCCAAATATACACCACTCAGGGTGCTGGCAGGACAGTCTCTTTTTCAGATATGAAACCATGGGTAGCAATCTTTTAGCAAGGATGATCAGAAGTCCACGCTGGAGTTGTGTTCACTCCTCAGCTTTCTGATTCTGACTGCAGGGTATTGCAGTCTTTTTATGCCCCAGTAGTGAGCTCAGTGGTTTCAGCTGAGCTCACTGGGACCTACAAGGAAGTCATGGACTGGACTTCAATCTTACCAAGGCTAAATGTCTGGGAAAGATATACACCCCATCCAGCACATTACCCTTTAGGTGCCTATATACTACATGAATGCATTAAAAGAGGTCTAGGGTAGAGATGAGCGAGCATACTCGTCCGAGCTTGATGCTCGTTCGAGTATTAGGGTGCTCGAGATGCTCGTTAGTCGAGACGAGCACCACGCGGTACTCATCTCGATTAAACGAGCACTGACCATTGAATTCAATGGAGCCGGCAATACAGCCGGCTCCATTGAAAGCAATGGGCTGCCGACGATCGCGGGATGAATTGTCGGGAAGGGCTTAAATATATAAGCCCTTCCCTGCAATTCATCCAGAAATGTGTAAAAATAAAAAAAATATATACTCACCTTGTCCCGGCAGAACGATGTTAGCCCATTGAATTCAATGGAGTCGGCGATACAGCCGGCTCCATTGAAAGCAATGGGCTGCCGGCGATCGCTGGATGAATTGTCGGGAAGGGCTTAAATATATAAGCCCTTCCCTGCAATTCATCCAGAAATGTGTAAAAATAAAAAATATATATATACTCACCTTGTCCCGGCAGACGGAGTTCAGCGCGGCCGGCCTGCAGTGGGTGTGAAGGGGGTGTGAGTCAGACATGCCCCTGATTGGCTCAGCGCTGAGCCAATCAGAGGCAGATTTCACTCACACCCATTCATGAATTCATGAATGGGTGAGTGAATTCTGCCTCTGATTGCCTCAGGGCAGCTCTCAGCTTAATGACAGCAGTTCAGCACCACAGTGCAGGGGACAGCAGGAGAACACACCGCTGTGCCCCGGCAGCTGAAGGGAGGTGAGTATCTATTTTTTTTGTTTTTTAAATCACTTTTAATTCATTTCCAGGGAATGGCTTATATGTAAAGTCCTTCCCTGAAAAAGAATTCAGGCCTGCCAGCGGACCATTGTCTTCAATGGAGTCACCGGCAGCAGCAGCGGCTCCATTGAAGAGAATGCCTGCATTTTTATTCTTTTTTACACTAAAATCTTTCTTTTTCAGGTAAGGGCTTATATTTTTAAGCCCTTCCCGAAAATTCATCCCGCGCTCGCCGGCAGCCCATTGCTTTCAATGGAGCCGGCTGTATTGCCAACTCCATTGAATTCAATGGGCTAACATCGTTCTTCTCTGCCCAAGCTGTTACAGCCGTGGTAGAGGAGAACGATCGTTATGCCGACAGTGGGGGGGGGGTCTCACTCTTGCCACTATTGTGGCTTAATAGTGAGACCTCGGAACCCGAAATGCAGCCCTGCATGTTGCTCCTCGCCTGCCCGTTCCATTTCTGTGTTTTTTACATGACTTTGGTGATTTGCTAAGATTTTCACAAATGAAAACCTTAGCGGAGCACCAGTCATATACAAAAATGCTCGAGTCGCCCATTGACTTCAATGGGGTTCGTTACTCGAAACGAACTCTCGAGCATCACTGAAAGTTCGACTCGAGTAACGAGCACCCGAGCATTTTGGTGCTCGCTCATCTCTAGTCTAGGGGTACATGACAAGAACATTGTTCTTCCTCTTTACAAGTCACTGGTCAGACCACACATGGAATATTGTGGACAGTTTTGGGCACCGGTATTCAAGAAGGACATATCAGAGCTTCGACAGGTTCAAAGATGGGCAACTAAAGTAATAAATGGGATGGGCTGACTACAATACCCAGATAGGTTATTAAAATTGGGGTTATTTAGTTTTGAAAAAAGATGTCTGAGGGACGACCTAATATCTATGTATAAATATACTGGGGGACAATACAGGGATCTCTCCCATCATCTATTTATACCAAGAACTGTGACTGTAACAAGGGGGCGCTCTCTACATCTAGAAGAAAGAAGGTTTGTACACCGACATAGAAGAGCGTTCTTTACCGTAAGAGCAGTGAGACTATGGAACTGTCTGCCCGAGGACGTGGTGATGGGGAATTCACTAAAAGAGTTTAAGAGGGGTTTGGATGCCTTTCTTAAGTGTAATAATATTACATGTTATAATCACTGATTACTTCAGGGGGTTGATGATGCAGAGATTATCCTGATTTCCAAGTTCGAGTCAGGAAGGAACTTTTCCCATAAAATGAGGAAATTTTTTTTGCCTTTCTCTGAATTAACATTGGGGGTAATAGGCTGAACTAGATGGACATGTGTTTTTTTATTCAGCCTTACATACTATGTTATTATATATGTTAAACATGAGTGACATTTTCGTTAATACGGAGTTATCTGCGAAAATTAGTGTTACGCGTAGTTTTACATGGTCTTGAGGAGCAGGGTGGTTCTTAACTAGGCTGGGTGCACGATAGCAGGCACATGGTTCCCATGGTATGTTTGCTCATGAGGTATTATGACAACATTGTGGATAAGTGGTGCAACCAAAATGTGTGATATCTTACTGTACAAAATTACATATTGCATTTTTCAAAGGCCCATCTACCTGTCTTTACTCCATGATTTCATCTAGAATTCTGCATATAAACATTTACTTGTAACCAGAGAATGTAATTTCCCAGCAACTAATTGGAGAACTTTCGTGTCACCAGTACAGATTATTTATGCAGATTTGTTTCCCAACAAGATGCATTTCGCTCAGATGGAAAACAGCAAACTCGACAATTAAACAGTGATTAATAAAGTAAATGAATTGTGCATTAATGGGAAACAAATAAGCATTTCAAAGGGCGTTGAACATTAAGTGTCCATTGTTTATTAAATAACTGCATGAAAACTCAGTCTGAATAATGCACATCATGGCCCTTTTATGCGTGATGGCAGTTAACAAACGACTGCAAGAGCGCTGAGGTCACTGCTGAGGTCATTAGCGCTCGTGCAGAGAATTTAGGCTGAGTTCACATGGGGCAGCTTGTCAGCAGTTTTGTCCGGGAACTATCTTTTGGGCCGGAATATGTCAGCCGCTGCATAGACTCCTATAGGAACCAATGACAGCGGCCGGAGAAGGGAGGTGGGAGGGAGTTTAGCAGCGTGACTGCTAAACTCCCTGCCCTCTTTTCTCTTCCTCTCCAGCTGTTTGCAATGGGAGGGGGTGGGACACACCCTGCCCCCTCCCATTGCTAGCTGTGGAGAAGCTGCGGGGAGGGGGCGGGAGCTTAGCTCTCCCCTGTCCTGCCCCCTTCCATTGCAAACAGCTAGGCAAGAGGAGAGAGGAGGTGAGCTGGCGAGGGGAAGGGTTGGGGGGCCCAACGGCGTGTGGCGTGTATGCACCGGAGCCCTGCCGTCTGAGCGGGCACACAAACGTTAGATCTGTGCACCAGTTCACGTGTTTTTACGGTGCCAGCGGGCATATGTAAAAATGCCTACGGTCTTATGAAAGAGCCCTTAGACAGATAGAATTTTCCACTGGATCGCTAGGTTCTTCCTGTGAAGTGAAGCACTTGGCAGGAAGCAGTTACACTTAACGAGAAGCCAGCAATAGTTTTTAAGCTGACTGAAGGTCAGTGATAATGACTTGCGGACGAATAGTGAGCGTGTTTAGCCATAAGTAACAATTGGCCAAACGTAAAATAAACTGAAGATATTTCTGTATAGTTTACTAATATCTTCAGAGAATCTTCAGATTTATAGAACAATCACATGCAATGGTCAACTGGTTTGGAGGAATGATCAGAAGCAAATGTTGTAAATTTTACCAAGTGAGGGCTCTTTCCCACTGAAAACTGAATGTCCTCTCATGAGTAACATTTTTTTCTTTTGTGACCTGAAAAGTGTCACAGACATATCTCAATGTGTTCTAAGCAAGCAATCGCCATTCCTGCTGGCAGCTGTCACCAGTCACAGTAAACAGGCAGTTGTTCATAGAGGAATGATTGCCTGTTTATAAGGGCCGATCATCGTTTTTATGAATGCAGAAATTGACCGACAAACAACTTTATCATTCGGTGTTCAGTTGAGCATGTATTTAGACTGAACCATAACTGTTCAGATTCTCGCTAATCGCGGGAATGAGAACAATTCTGCAGCACGTTTAAAAGAGTCCTTTTGAGGGTTAATTCTTCTCTCTGGTTCTGGGCTCAGAATTCATGCAGCAGTTGATAATTAGGTAATCTACTATAGATACGTCCAATTCATGCAGGGTGTGGGCATTCCCATCTGGCTAAATCTAGGCCTAATCAGCAGAAGAGCAGCTCATAATTCCATTTGTGATCAGAGATTTTAGACCTCTTTCACATGGGTAACAGCGATATCGCCTCGAGAAAATCGCAGCAATATCGCATCTGTGTTCTGTGCGATACCGCTGTATTTTCTCGTGGCGATATCGCAATTTTTTGTCGCTACAAAGTTGCGTGACTTTGTAGCATTCTTTTGCCAGGACATTCGGGGTGGTGGGGTGCTTGAAATATAAGCCCTACCCTTAACATAAGGCCTATCTGCATCACCTAACAGGCGCTGTTGGCTCCACAGTGTGTCTCCTCTGCAGCTCTGGCATACTTTCCTGTAGTTTTCAGTAAACGCTTCCTGGTTTGGAGGTTCAAAATCCCTGCCTCCAGGCAGCATTGGCTCTGATTTGTTCTCAAGCGTCGCAGCTCAGCCAATCACTGCAGCGCTTGATGAACCAATCACAGCCATCGCATTGAATGTCTGTGATTGGTTTATCAAGTGCTACAGTGATTGGCTGAGCCGCTGTACTTGAGAACTGTATACGCTTTCTTTTCCGTCTGGCTGATTTTATGTGCCGGAAAATCGCCCATCTGTACGGAATCCAATGCTTCAGATGGTCGCCATTTTTGGCCAGCATTTTGGCCAATAAAACAGTCATGTGAAAGAGGCCTCATACGTAGACTACGCTGCGCCAAAAATGGAAAACAAAATCCACAAAGCACTGCTATTTCTATTGCATTTTAAAAAACCTACTAACCTACAGCTAACTTCTGACATTCTTTGGCAAAAAATGTGACATTTTTCCTAAAAACGCTACGTTGGAAATCACCCTGAGGGAATGTTTGCACATAGGTATGTGATGAGCATTTTCTTGCCACAGATTCTTGTGCATGGATGTTCCCAAAGAGGTTTTTAGGCAAAATAGTACAGACATTGCATAATGTGATTGAAAGCATCCAAACCATCCCGATACTTCATCCTTATTGCGTGAAGACTAAATTATCAAAAATGTGTCTTGAACAAGGGATGGAAATGAATCCTATGTAGCACTACCGGGCTGTATAAACACAAACCACAATGCATTTGACAGCTGAAGGGTTGTTCAATCAGAATCCATTCAATGAAAACAGCTACACCTGGACACTTGATAGAATAACTTCAAAGCAAATGTGATGAACTTAGCCAGCCAAAACAGACTTCTGCCCTCTTAATTGGGTTTAGCTGTTTGGACAGTTCAGATAGGAAGAAGCAATCTCTACATCTGTCCTTTGTCATTTCCATCTTATTTTCTTTCATTCCCCTCTCCCTTCATGCTAATCCTTATCCTGCTATAAAGCAACATCTGAACATATGTAGCGAATAATCCAGGCTTTCTAGAATACTACAGGCGCAAAGCTTTATACTCCGCACACATACAAAAAAAAAGGATCTCTGATCTTGGCTTCTACCATAAGCCATCCTGTGTCTATTTTTGGTTGGTGTACATACTGAAGCTATTCTGATAGTAGAGCGAAAATTCTGGCTGTTTGACTAGGACAATGACAGATTATGAGTTTACGCGGCCAATCAGACTTTGAAATTAAATTGAAATCAAGGCATTTATCCAAGATGAGATAGGACGGAAGGGTTGGAGTAATCAATTGGAAGATATTCCCTTTAATATAGCTGCATCGACAAGGCTTCCAAAAAATGTCAGGGGCTAAGATCTCGTGTTAAAAGCTGGTTTGCTTGGTCGGCTTCCCAGCCAACATTCTGCAGTACAAAATGATGAATATTATATAATGCTAATGAATAGCTGCGTGTAAACAGCAAGTCCTTTTTGTCATGCAATGTTTTATATCCCGTTGTATAATTAATGTACAGTAGTTATCAGTCACTGTGCAGCGACAATAAGAGCCGGGTACAATATTAATGGCTGGGCGTTAGGTGGTCATAGTTTGGTGTACATCATGGCTTGTAATTCATTGACCATTTCTCTGCTGAGTCAATGCACATTTCACAATCCGCACTGCCAAAGTAATTTCATTTGTTGAAGTATGTGGCGTTCTAATGAGATGTATTGATGTAAATTTTGCTTTATGCTCCCTGTTCTGCCAACTACTTTCGGTTATGCAAAGTTGTGAAATATTGGTAATTGGATAGCATATTATTTTATCAATACAGTATAAATTGTTCACTGTCAAGAAGAGTGTCAGCAAAAAAATTGGCAACACCCAGATACTACGCAAGCTTGGCAAGGGATGGGATTTTAACATTGAATCATTGAGAGGCCGAAGGGCATGGCTTCAATGTATTCTATTGAATAGAAGGCCATGAGAAACCTTTACATTCATTGGAAAAAGTCTGCTGTGGTTACGGTAACGCCATCACTTTACCATAACTTATGGGCAACCAAAATTTCTTGTGTACCCTTACCCTACCAAGGATACTAATTAGTATTGGACAAACCGAACCAGTCAAAGCTTATTTGCTAAAAGTTTATGGAGAACCTAAAGCAGTTTGTTCTAGCCAAACATGATGATGGTATGGCTCAGTGATTGGCACTGTTGCCTTGCAGTGGTGCAGCCCTGGTTGAAATCTTACAACATCTGCATGGAATATGCATGTTCTCCCAACATTTCATAAGAATCACCTTTATTTATGTATATGGCACATGCCCTATATAAACCTGGATTCATTGCTGAAGACAACCCAGTTCAACTCTGTAGCCGTCCAGTTTAATCACTCATGACACCACTGTAAACAGAGGCAATAGTGGGTGGGTGTCAAAGGCTGTACATATAATGCATGCCATGAGACCCAACTGTCTTCAGCCAAGCATCTGGAAATAGTTCTGACATAGGAGCCTGTAATGGTGGTGACACTTATCTCTGGATGGTGGACAACAAAACAGTTGGAGCTGCTTGTGCCTGTCCGATAATCAGACGCTCCTCCCTGCTGGTGGTCTGTCAAGGATGTCCTAACTCCGGTTGTCTTGTGTGCCCTCACACATCCACAGGTCCCAACACCTCCTAACATTTTGGTCAGAATGGCCCAGGTGGCGGGCAATTTGTCAATATGACCATTCAGCTTGTCACATTCCAATAATGCACCCCTCTAAAATTCTACTAACTGGGCAAAATCTCTTTGATTGCACAAAGGGGGGAAACAATGTCCACTATGCACAAGTAGCCTTTGAGAGCCTTTTTTATAGACCAATGGTGGAACCACTTTTAGGGCCTATATGTGTGTGTGTATCTAGAAAAAGGGGTGTGATTTGTCTAGGTTAAGGTTTCTAGAAACATTTATAACTAGTATTTCTTGTCGTGATCAAATCATACTGATGTTTGAAAAATCGTATTGGGTCATCCCAATCTGATTTTTAGCAAAAATCAACAGAAAATTGTTTTAATAATAAAAGTGTGTGCTTCAGTACTGGGGTCCTAGGTTCAAATCCCATCAAGGGTAACAGCTACATGGACTTTAAAAACTTCAACAAGATGCTGCCCTAAGTCAGATTTGAACTTACAACTCCAGCACCGCAAAGCAGCAATAACAACTGAGCCATCACACTTATCTATCTTATGCCACAGAAGAAGGGGAGAAGAACAGCAGACAAATAAACACAAATTGAACAGAAAAATCCCATTGAGGTGTTGCACTGTGCGCAATTCGAACCTACAAGAATGCACTGCAAAGCATCAACACTAACAACTGAGCCAGAACATATGTATGTTCTGGTCTAGGAGAGATGAACAACAGCAAGAATAAACACAAAGAGAACAAAGAAAGTCCATTTAGATGTTGAATTAGGCCAGATTTGATCCTACAATTCCAACACTGCAAAGGCATAGAATTAACAACTGAGCCACCATACTCATTAAGAGGGGGAGGGGAGGTATGCTCTCTATGTCTTTATTCTTCTTACTCTTTCCTTTTTCCTTCAGAGAAGGAGAAGGTGTTATTGTTCAGGTCTTAGCATTGCTGCTTGGCTGTGCTAGAGATTTAGGCTGGGTTCTCACGGGGCGGATTCTCGGAGGAAATCTTGTGGTTTGGCTGCAGCGAAAAACCACGAGATTTCCGCCGGGAGAACCGCTGCTTCAAAACCTGCGGCGGTTTTGAAGCAGCCCGGCCGCTCGCTCTTATGCTGCAGCCAGCACTCCCATAGAGGAGAGGGTGGCTGCAGCGGAAAAAAAAAATGGACAAGCTGCGGTCCGCAATTCCGCACCGCAGCGGCATCTTCTGACGGCTTAGCCGCAGTGGATTTTCCATCCCGCGTGGACGAGATTTCTGAGAAATCTCGTCCACATGGCTCGCTAATCCCGGGATTAGCGTCCGCATGTGGATTTGCCACGGCAAAATTCTGCGCGAAATTTCCGCTGCAAATCCGCCCCATGTGAACCCAGTCTTAGGGTCAAATCTGTCCAAGGACAACATCTAGATGTTGTTTTTATGCTATTTTTGGATTTATTCTTCTCCTCGTCTTGAGCAAAAAGGGCAGGTGTGGTGGCTCAGTAATTAGCACTGTTGCCTTCGGGTACTGGAGTTGCAGTTTCTCAACGTAGCTTTTTAATGTCCATACAGAAGTGATTCTTGACGGGATTTGAACCCAGGGCCCCTACAGTAAAAGGCAACAGTGCTAACAACCAAACACATGTACGTACATTAATGGAGCTTATTTTTATTCCCATTGAGATCGATAGGAGTCGGAATCGTCTGTTCTGATTCACGATCATTTTTTGAACATCAGGTCATGTACCCGCCCGCGACCCAAATATTTCAATAATTGCTCGACACTAATCTTTACACATATATAAAAATGTGACAAATTTATCAATATTCTGCAACATTTGATACATTTATCGCAACACACTGCAAAAGGGAAGAAAAGCTAGTAGAAAACTCAAAACTTACCCTGATGATAAATACTCCCCATTGTGGCTATGAGTGGTGGAGAGGAGTGAGGCAGCTCTCAGGATGAAGCTACTTACATGGAAATCAATGTTGACTCATTGTCTGATTATGCGCAGAAGATTGAGAATAATAAATATGTATTAAATCTGCTGGATGATGTGAATAGGAAATAAAGCATCTGGATATGGAACGCCTCTTAGTCAGCTAGTCAGCTAATGGTGTAAAGTTCTTTGTTCAACTTTTGGTTCTTACTATATTTTCTAAAACTTAGACACATTGTCATCGGGTTTTTCATATTATATTATATTTATACTCATATTCTCTATTATTAATGAAGATGCAAAAACACATGCAGAGCCACACTTAAAATAATAGAAAACCAGGCATCCAAATAATTCTGAAGTTTTGAAACTTGTCAAGCTGTCAATGTCTATATGACATCATTCTGGATGTGTTTCATTGGGTAACCATGGTTTCTGCACATAACCAACAATCTGATCCATTTCCAATAACACTTTTAGCTGAGGAATGCAAAGTATGATGGCAATGGTTACACTAAAATGCTAAATTATTTTCATTTATTTATAAGCTGGCTGCATTTCCTCTATGTCAACTGTCCTTTTGGGAAATAATAATTGTTCAAGAAGATGGAATATGACTAATCGGAATGGATACATGATAATGGAGAAGCAGGAAGTTACAACAGTAGGAACGGGGAGAAAAATTTGTGCACATGTTGGAAGTGCCAAATGGACAATACTAGTGGGGGGAAGTGTAAAACTTACAATATATTGATCTTGAGTTGTCTTTGAAATCAGCCATCAAATGACAATTGCATGTCAGCCAAAGCCACCATAGTGGACAAGTCAGGCAATTCCCAGATAATAGCTTGCTCATGCCAGGGTTCTCCACACTGTCAAGATGTAACATCCAAAGCAAAATACATAAGTAACATTATAACAATCCACATATATATTATAATTAGAAATCTCAACACTTATACTAAAGCAGGAGTGCACAACTCCAGTCCTCAAGGGACTCAACAGGTCATGTTTGCAGGATCTCCTATAGTAAGAACAGCTGTGGCAATGTCTGAAGCACCGACAATAATTACATCACCTGTGAAATACTGAGGAAATCCTGAAAACATGACCTCTTGGGGGTCCCTGAGGACTGGAGTTATGTAACCCTATACTAAAGTGATTGTAACACCATATTGTAGGGCTACTATCTGTCTCTCTTCCGAGGGTAGACTCAGGGTGACCTGAGCCACTTTGATCACATACCCCTTGCAAACCGCTTTAGCCCTTTTAGGTTAATAAAATGCATTTGAGGAACATTTTATCAGTTCCATTTATTTTTATTTTGTTTGTCTTACAAGCCCTGAACTTGAAAGGGAACCAGTCATGAGAATTCAGGCCACCAAGCTGCCACCAACCTATTATCCAGGATAATAACGGGTTCACCCTTATATCCTTCTATATTTTGGTAGATGGTTGCAGCTTGGAAGTTTAGATAGTGGAAGTTTGGATCCTAAATCCTTATGACAGCTTCCCTTTAAGATAGATGCTGTAACTGTGACGGGGTCGTGGCATGACGGTCTCGTAGCGTAGATGGACTAGCTGCACTCTTCAGGTCTGTCCAACAGGTTGATGTTTGTTTCTGTGGTTTGTATTTCCTTAGGTGTTACTTTGGTCGTTTGTCTGTATTCCCGCAGTGTTTTCTCTGTCACTGATTTTGTTCTCTTGTTTCATATATGGATTTTATCCTGGTGTTTGTGGAGCTCTGCCTGTCCAATCGCATTACCTCAGTCATTATTTAAGTTTGCTTCTGAGTCTGGCTGTTACTGATTATTTTCGAAGTTTGTGTGAAGAGAGGACATGTTCATGGTGGTAAGAGTTCTACTATAAAGCTAAGTGGTGCTTTTGTTTGTTCATTAGCATTTTCCTTCTTTTAGTTGCTAGAGTCAGCGGCCAAGGCACGAAATGTGGGGTCACCTTTATTTAGGCAGGATGGGTTTTGTCCTAGTAGTCAGGGTGAGGTTGTCCCTTCTTCCATTTGTTTAGATTATATGATATCTTACTCCATTTTGCAGTCTGTTCCCTGTGTGAACACAGCCTTATGTTAGTCCTAGGTGTCACATGTCTTACGCTCAGGCCGAACATAACACTCATGGTGCATATAAACAGAGAAACTTGATAGCAAAAAAAGACCATGCGGTCCATGTAGTCTGCCCTTATATTATTACCTTTTTATTTTTCTCTTAGGATCTCTCCTCCAGGCTACGCATTAAGTTCTTTAAAGGGGTTGTCTCGCAAAAGCAAGTGGGGTTAAGTACTTCTGTATGGCCATATTAATGCACTTTGTAATATACATCGTGCATTAAATATGAGCCCTACAGAAGTTATTCACTTACCTTCCCTGCGCTGGCGTCCCCGTCTCCATGGCTCCGTCTAATTTCAGCGTCTAATCTCCTGATTAGACGCGCTTGCGCAGAAGGGTCTTCTCCCATCTCTTCGGCCCGGCACGAGCGGCATTCTGGCTCCGCCCCCTTGTACGCGTCATCGCGTAGCTCCGCCCCACCACATGTGCCGATTCCAGCCAATCAGGAGGCTGGAGACGGGGACGCCAGCGCAGGGAAGGTAAGTGAATAACTTCTGTATGGCTCATATTTAATGCACGATGTATATTACAAAGTGCATTAATATGGCTATACAGAAGTACTTAACCCCACTTGCTTTCGCGAGACAACCCCTTTAAGTCTTTCCTGCTGAAGAAATACCATTATATGAGGCAACTAATGGAGTTTGCCATAGATTAAAGTGAGAGAAATAGCATTGTTCGGCAACTCAACTTCGGATCAAGATTTTCCTATAATATTTTTTATATAATTAGGAGAAATTGCTGTTTTTTCTCTCTCACTGGGGTGCTGTTTTTAGAAGAAAGCAGCCATGTTTTCTTGAATCCTGTTAAAGCACTTTAAATCAGGGTCAGCGGTAAAGGCCATCCATTCACAAATAGGGAAAGTAACATGAACCCACCAATTTTGGGATGGACCATATGACTCTTGCATGTCTTTGTGGGCCTCCAGATTCTCTCCTGACAAGTATCCCAGTAAAAAGAAGAATCAGGCATGATGAGTTGCAATGCTCCATCATTTTGTTTCCCCCAGTGATAAGCTACCACCACATGTATCTGCCAGCAGCTTACCTCCTTCTGCCCAGTGACAACACTTAAGGTAGAGCGAGCATTCGTCCAACAGCTATTGAAGGTGTATGGACGCTATAGGGGTTTTCTACGGAAGAGAAAGCTTTTTCTTCATTTTCCTCAAGGTAAAGCTGTTTCAATTAAAGGGGTTGTCTCGCGGGAGCAAGTGGGGTTATACACTTCTGTATGGCCATATTAATGCACTTTGTAATATACATCGTGCATTAAATATGAGCCATACAGAAGTTATACACTTACCTGCTCCGTTGCTAGCGTCCTCGTCTCCATGGTGCCGTCTAACGCTGTCTTCTTCCATTTAGACGCGCTTGCGCTGTGCGGTCTTCTGCTGTTTCAATGGAGCCGCTTCGGCGTGCTCACGCCGCCGAGGTCTTCTGCACATGCGCAGACCAGCTCTCCGGCGCGAGCACGCCGGAGTGGCTCCATTGAAACAGCAGAAGACCGCACAGCGCAAGCGCGTCTAAATGGAAGGAGATGACAGCGTTAGACGGCACCATGGAGAGGAGAACGCCAGCAACGGAGCAGGTAAGTGTATAACTTCTGTATGGCTCATATTTAATGCACGATGTATATTACAAAGTGCATTAATATGGCCATACAGGAGTGTATAACCCCACTTGCTCCCGCGAGACAACCCCTTTAAGAATTCTTAGTCTAAGGAGTTTTATGTAATTTTTGCTATCATCTTGTTCACATGACTTTCTTCAAGAAAACCCATTTTTTTCCCACAGTACAAAACAAACTTAGGGGCTTTATTAGACCGAGCATGAATTTTTAGTGTGATGACTAGGAATGAAGCCATCAGTAAGTGGCTGGTGTAGATTATACAAAGATACAGTGCGGGTCCACCAATCTAAATGTTCTCTGATACTGTATCTCTATATCTCTTCCACTCAGTCATCAGGTAGTTCCTTCTGGCACAGCCTCTGGGTATCTATTGTTGCCTGGGATGTTGATTACCTTATCAAGCTATCCTATTCTCTGCAATCCCTTGGGTATTAGTCCTATAGGCCAGCTGCCCTAGAGATGTCAGCTTCTCTTATGAACTCTTGGCTAGTCACACCAATGATCCTTCAAGCTGTCTATATTTCTAAGCTTGGTACATACAGATTGTTAGAGGGCACAGGACTTGAGGGCCACTACCTAGAGTAGCAAACAGCAAGGGAAGAATAAACTGCATCATAAAACAGGTGTACTTGATAGAGGTAATAAACATAAATATATCTGTGTATTTATATAGTGCCAACTTATTCCACAGCACTTTCAGATACTCATTCTACTGACCTCGGAAGGATGGAAGGCTGAGTCAACCTTGAGCCAGCTACCTGAACCATGCGGGGATTGAAGTTGCACAACCCTTAGGTCGTGAGTAAGAGTTTGGAACTGCGTTTGTGCTGCCTTAGCACTCTGCAGCACACAGAATATTCTGAAAAACAATATAAACACTATGACTGCATCATAAAACAGGTGTACTTGATAAGGGTAATTCTGGGGCACAATGGGGTACTATTGTAACTTGTCTCCACCACAATGGGGGGAGTATGGGTGGAGAACCAGTCAAGGACAGTATCCACCCTGTTTATGCCCCAAGGCTCCTGATTGGCTAGGGATGGAGCTGGCTGAGGAGCAGCATGAGCGGGCGCAGCGGGATGGAGGCAGGCTGATCCTGAAGTTGCCCCACCTGTATCCGGGAGATGACAAGGCAGGGCACAGTAGAAGGGAGAGTGGTGCTGATGGCACCAGGCAGAGCACTGGGGTGAGTGACAGGAGGTGGGAGGGTAACCGCTGGCAGTGGGCATCTGCAGGAAGAGCAGAGCACAGCGGGGGCGAGACTCACAGCGTAGGAGTGCCAACTGGATCACACAGAGCGCTGTCCTGAGTGACAGGAGGGTAACTGATGGCAGAGGACCTTCAGAAGTGGCACCTCAGCTAAATAACAGCCTGACTCTTACATGCTGTCATCGGGGGCCCAAGATGGCTGGTAGGGGTAACAAATGCGGCATTTTCCTTCTTAATTCAATGTCGGAATAGGAGCAATCCAACCACAGCAGCAGTGTCGCAGTCAGGGGAGATCGTCGGCCGGACACTCACAGCTCTGGCCTCTCACCTAAAGTGTCAGGAGTGCGGATGGCAGCCCATTGGGTAAAGTGTCAGCCTCCAGCAGCCAATCACCAAATGTGGGCATCACCTGGCTGTCAAGCCGGCTAACCCTTGCCTCCACCCATACTTGTGGTGGAGATAAGATACAATAGTACCGGCACAAGGTACGTATTTCTGGGTACCACATTAGTACATTGCATTAGCGCATGCATTAGCACTCACTGTTAATATAGATATAGTAGAGATAAAACAGGACTTCCATTTTTGTGCATTTTGACCTAGTTTGCTCTTATCGTGTGCATGTTAAAACTGTTCAAACAATACATAATGAAACTATGTCATATAAGGAGTGAGTTGTTTTCCATTGGCCCCGCATAGTAACAAAGTTTTATCCCTAAAAATACAAAATTTATGCCAGCATAACTGGAAGAATAAACCGAATAAAACAAAAAAGGCCCAATAACAATATAGCTTTACGATCCTCTAATAGCCGCGTTTATATCCAATTTAAATAACACTTTCCAAACTCCCACTCACCTGCATTTTAACAAGGCCTCAGAGAATAATATGTTTTAGAGCTATGTAATTAACGTAGGGTCTGTTAGATATCTCCGTGATAAGGTCACAAAGCCTTAGAGAGTCGCTGCCTGTTTCTGTCTATATACCACTAGTACAGTAAGTTCCCGACGTAGCCCATAGCATATAGCTTAAGTGGTGGAATTAGCTCCATTTACATGTGACCTTCGTGAAGTCCAGTACTGTATATATCTCAGCGGTCATTCAGTGAAACAATCAGCCTTAAATATCATTCTGCATAAATTCCTTGTTTTTTTTTATTTCCTTTAATCATTTCTTCCATTATAAGCGATTGTGACATATTCGGGGCCAGTAATTAAAAGAGATGCGCAAAACTTCTTGCTGGTTTGTCACAATTATGTATCCTGAAGGAAAAAGGTGGGACTGCAAAGATTAAAACTGCTAGAATTAGACCAGCTTCACACGGGCATTTACGTGCACATTTGCGCAATGGACGTTGCGTTTTTGCATGTGCCTGTGCATGTTTCACTGTGCACGCATGTTGTACATATTTGCACACGCAAAAAAACACACCAGCATGCTTCCATTGATTTCCACTGACAATTAAGTTAAATTAGTTTATTACATGCTTTGTTCGTGCGAGATGCGCACACAAAATATGAGCATGCTGCGTATCTTTTTGTACAAACTAAATGCACGCGTAAAATATAACCATGGGGTTGCAATTTTGTTAGGATTCCTTTACCTCTCCCCCCTGATGCTTTTGTGTGTACATGTATGCTCTCCAGCATTGGGGTTCATATGGAGCAGGATCGGGAGTCTAACCACTTACATACGGAGCAGTGTTGTGTGTTTCTGACAGTTGACACCCGCTGGCAACAGCTGAAATATAGGGGTTTCCATCATGTCCCCCCTCTCCTTTCTCTCCTTATGTAATATATATAAAGGTTTCCATCATGTCCCCCTATCTCTTCTCTCCTCCTGTAACATATATAAAGGTTTCCATCATGTCCTCCTCTCCCTTCTCTCCTCCTGTAACATATATGAAGGTTTCCATCATGCCCCTCTCTCCCTTCTCTCCTTATGTAACATATATAAAGGTTTCCATCATGTCCCCCCTCTCCCTTCTCTCCTCCTGTAACATATATGAAGGTTTCCATCATGTCCCCCCTCTCCCTTCTCTCCTCCTGTAACATATATAAAGGTTTCCATCATGTCCGCCTCTCCCTTCTCTCCTCCTGTAACATATATGAAGGTTTCCATCATGTCCCCCTCTCCCTTCTCTCCTTATGTAACATATATAAAGGTTTCCATCATGTCCTCACTCTCCCTTCTCTCCTCCTGTAACATATATGAAGGTTTCCATCATGTCCCCCCTCTCCCTTCTCTCCTCCTGTAACATATATGAAGGTTTCCATCATGTCTCCCTCTCCCTTCTCTCCTCCTGTAACATATATGAAGGTTTCCATCATGTCCCCCTCTCCCTTCTCTCCTTATGTAACATATATAAAGGTTTCCATCATGTCCCCCCTCTCCCTTCGCTCCTCCTGTAACATATATGAAGGTTTACATCATGTCCCCCTCTCCCTTCTCTCCTTATGTAACATATATAAAGGTTTCCATCATGTCCCCCCTCTCCCTTCTCTCCTCCTGTAACATATATGAAGGTTTCCATCATGCCCCCCTCTCCCTTCTCTCCTCCTGTAACATATATAAAGGTTTCCATCATGCCCCCCTCTCCCTTCTCTCCTTATGTAACATATATAAAGGTTTCCATCATGTCCCCCCTCTACCTTCTCTCCTCCTGTAACATATATACATCTTTCCGTTATGTCCCTTCTCTCCTCCTGTAACATATATGAAGGTTTCCATCATGTCCCCCTCTCCCTTCTCTCCTTATGTAACATATATAAAGGTTTCCATCATGTCCCCCTTTCCCTTCTGTCCTAAAGTAACATATATAAAGGTTTCCATCATGTCCCCCTCTCCCTTCTCTCCTCCTGTAACATATATGAAGGTTTCCATCATGTCTCCCTCTCCCTTCTCTCCTCCTCCTCCTTCTCAACCTCCATAACTCTCAGATCCACATTTTTTAGGTGCAATGAGCTTTGAGGTGGAGTGAACAAGCCCCATAGATGGGTACTAGAGATGAGCGAGCACCAAAATGCTCGGGTGCTCGTTACTCGAGACAAACTTTTTGCGATGCTCGAGGGTTCGTTTCGAGTAACGAACCCCATTGAAGTCAATGGGCGACCCGAGCATTTTTGTATATCGCCGATGCTCGCTAAAGTTTTCATTTGTGAAAATTGGGGCAATTCAAGAAAGTGATGGGAACGACACAGAAACGGATAGTGCAGGCGAGGAGCTACATGTTGGGCTGCATCTCAAGTTCCCAGGTCCCACTATTAAGCCACAATAGCAGCAAGAGTGGGCCCCCCCCCAACAACTTTTACATCTGAAAAGCCCTCATTAACAATGCATACCTTAGCTAAGCACCACACTACCTCCAACAAAGCACAATCACTGCCTGCATGACACTCCGCTGCCACTTCTCCTGCCAAATCCCCCCCCCCCACGACCCAGTGTCCACAGCGCACACCAAACTGTCCCTGCCCAGCCTTCAGCTGCCCTCATGCCACGCCACCCTCATGTCTATTTATAAGTGCGTCTGCCATGAGGAGGAACCGCAGGCACACACTGCAGAGGGTTGGCACGGCTAGGCAGCGACCCTCTTTAAAAGGGGCAGGGCGATAGTCCACAATGCTGTACAGAAGCAATGAGAAATCCAATCCTGTGCCACCTCCATCTGGAGCTGCACACGTGGGCATAGCAATGGGGAACCTATGTGCCACACACTATTCATTCTGTCAAGGTGTCTGCATGCCCCAGTCAGACCGCGTTTTTTTAATTTTAGTCACAGGCAGGTACAACTCCGCAATGGGAATTCCGTGTGCACCCACAGCATGGGTGGCTCCCTGGAACCCACCGGCGGTACATAAATATATCCCATTGCAGTGCCCATCACAGCTGATGTAATGTCGTGCTTAATGCAGGTGGGCTTCGGCCCACACTGCATGCCCCAGTCAGACTGGGGTTCTTTAGAAGTGGAAACAGATGCATTTACAACTCCCTGTGGACCCACAGCATGGGTGGGTGCCAGGAAGCCACCGGCGGTACATAAGTATATCCCATTGCATTGCCCAACACAGCTGAGGTAGTAATGTCATGTTTAATGCAGGTGAGCTTCGGCCCACACTGCATGCCCCAGTCAGACTGGGGTTCTTTAGAAGTGGAAACAGATGCATTTACAACTCCCTGTGGACCCACAGCATGGGTGGCTCCCTGGAACCCACCGGCGGTACATAAATATATCCAATTGCAGTGCCCAACACAGCTGATGTAACGTCAGCTGTAATGCAGGTGGGCTAAAAATTAATTTGATTACACTGTAGGCGAGGGCCCCCAAAAATTGCTGTATCAACAGTACTAATGTACCTCTGAAAAATTGCCCATGCCCAACCAAGAGGGCAGGTGAAACTCATTAATCGCTTTGGTTAATGTGGCTTAATTGGTAACTAGGCCAGGAGGCAGCCCAGTTAAAATAAAAATTGGTTGAGGTGAAAGTTTCAACGCTTTAATGAGCATTGAAACGTATAAAAATTGTTTACAAAAATGATATGACTGAGCCTTGTGGGCCTAAGAAAAATTGCACGTTCGGCGTGATTATGTGAGGTTTCAGGAAGAGGAGCAGGAGGAGGAGGATGAATATTATACACAGATTGATGAAGCAAAAAGGTCCCCGTTTTGGATGGTGATAGAGAACGATGCTTCCATCCGCGGGTGCAGCCTACGTATTGCTTAGGTATCGCTGCTGTCCGCTGGTGGAGAAGAGAAGTCTGGGGAAATCCAGGCTTTGTTCATCTTGATGAGTGTAAGCCTGTCGGCACTGTCGGTTGAAAGGTGGGTACGCTTATCCGTGATGATTCCCCCAGCCACACTAAACACACTCTCTGAAAAGACGCTAGCCGCAGGACAGGCAAGCACCTCCAGGGCATGCAGCGCGAGTTCAGGCCACGTGTCCAGCTTCAACACCCAGTAGTTGTAGGGGGCAGAGGCGTCACCGAGGACGGTCGTGCGATTGGCTACGTACTCCCTCACCATCCTTTTAAAGTGCTCCCGCCAACTCAGCCTTGACTGGGGACCGGTCACACAGTCTTGCTGGGGAGCCATAAAGCTGTCAAAGGCCTTAGAGAGTGTTCCCCTGCCTGCGCTGTACATGCTGCCTGATCTCTGCGCCTCCCCTGCTACCTGGGCCGCGGAAATGCGCCTTCGGCCACTAGCGCTGTCGGATGGGAAGTTTACCATCAGTTTGTCCACCAGCGCCCTGTGGTATAGCATCATTCTTGAACCCCTTTCCTCTTCGGGAATGAGAGTGGAAAGGCTCTCCTTATACCGTGGGTCGAGCAGTGTGTACACCCAGTAATCCGTAGTGGCCAGAATGCGTGTAACGCGAGGGTCACGAGAAAGGCATCCTAACATGAAGTCAGCCATGTGTGCCGGGGTACCTGTACGCAACACATGGCTGTACTCACTAGGAAGATCACTTTCAGGATCCTCCTCCTCCTCCTCCTCCTCTGGCCATACACGCTGAAAGGATGACAGGCAAGGTGCATCTGTACCCTCAGCAGTGGGCCAAGCTATCTCTTCCCCCTCCTCCTCATGCTCCTCCCCCTCCTCCTCCTCCTCTGGCCATACACGCTGAAAGGATGACAGGCAAGCAGCATTTGTCCCCTCAGCAGTGGGCCAAGCTGTCTCTTCCCTCTCCTCCTCATGCTCCTCCCCCTCCTCCTCAACGCGCTGAGATATAGACATGAGGTTGCTCTGACTATCCAGCGACATACTGTCTTCCCCCGCCTCCGTTTCTGATTCCAAAGCGTCTGCCTTTATGCTTTGCAGGGAACTTCTCAAGAGGCATAGCAGAGGAATGGTGATGCTAATGATTGCAGCATCCCCGCTCACCATCTGGGTAGACTCCTCAAATTTTCCAAGGACCTGGCAGATGGCTGCCAACCAGGCCCACTCTTCTGTAAATAATTGAGGAGGCTGACTCCCACTACACCGCCCATGTTGGAGTTGGTATTCCACTATAGCTCTACGCTGCTCATAGAGTCTGGCCAACATGTGGAGCGTTGAGTTCCACTGTGTGGGCACGTCGCACAGCAGTCGGTGCACTGGCAGATTAAACCAATGTTGCAGTGTCCGCAGGGTGGCAGCGTGCGTGTGGGATTTACGGAAATGTGCGCAGAGCTGGGGCACCTTTCCGAGCAGGTATGACGAGTGGGGGTAGCTTTTCAGAAAGCGCTGAACCACCAAATTAAAGACATGGGCCAGGCATGGCACGTGCGTGAGGCTGCCGAGCTGCAGAGCCGCCACCAGGTTACGGCCGTTGTCACACACGACCATGCCCGGTTGGAGGCTCAGCGGCGCAAGCCAGCGGTCGGTCTGCTCTGTCAGACCCTGCAGCAGTTCGTGGGCCGTGTGGCTCTTCTCTCCTAAGCTGAGTAGTTTCAGCACGGCCTGCTGACGCTTGCCCACCGCTGTGCTGCCATGCCGCGTGACACCGACTGCTGGCAACGTGCTGCTGCTGCTGACACATCTTGATTGCGAGACAGAGGTTGCATAGGAGGAGGAGGAGGGTGGTTTAGTGGAGGAAGCATACACCCCCGCAGATACCACCACCGAGCTGGGGCACGCAATTCGGGGGGTGGGTAGGACGTGAGCGGTCCCAGGCTCTGACTCTGTCCCAGCCTCCACTAAATTCACCCAATGTGCCGTCAGGGAGATATAGTGGCCCTGCCCGCCTGTGCTTGTCCACGTGTCTGTTGTTAAGTGGACCTTGGCAGTAACCGCGTTGGTGAGGGCACGTACAATGTTGCGGGAGACGTGGTCGTGCAGGCCTGGGACGGCACATCGGGAAAAGTAGTGGCGACTGGGAACCGAGTAGCGCGGGGCCGCCGCCGCCATCATGCTTTTGAAAGCCTCCGTTTCCACAAGCCTATACGGCAGCATCTCTAGGCTGATCAATTTTGCAATGTGCACGTTTAACGCTTGAGCGTGCGGGTGCGTGGTGTCGTACTTGCGCTTGCGCTCAAACTGTGGCGCTAGCGACGTCTGGACGCTACGCTGAGAGACATTGCTGGATGGGGCCGAGGACAGCGGAGGTGAGGGTGTGGGTGCAGGCCAGGAGACGGTACTGCCTGTGTCCTCAGAGGGGGGTTGGATCTCAGTGGCAGGTTGGGGCACAGGGGGAGAGGCAGTGGTGCAAACCGGAGGCGGTGAACGGGCATCGTCCCACCTTGTGGGGTGCTTGGCCATCATACGCCTGCGCATGCTGGTGGTGGTGCCTCCCCAGCTGATCTTGGCGCGACAAAGGTTGCACACCACTGTTCGTCGGTCGTCAGGCGTCTCTATGAAAAACTGCCACACCGTAGAGCACCTTGACCTCTGCAGGGTGGCATGGCGCGAGGGGGCGCTTTGGGAAACAGTTGGTGGATTATTCGGTCTGGCCCTGCATCTACCCCTGGCCACCGCACTGGCTCGGCCTATGCCGACACCCTGACTTGGGCCTCTGCGTCCTCGCCCGCGTCCACGTCCTATAGGCCTACCCCTTCCCCTCAGCATGGTGTATTAGCAGAAGTGCAGAAACAGAACGCTGTAATTAAATGTGCCGCTTATTGGCCTGTGGTTGGAGGCTGACTTCGTTTACGGAACCCCAGGAAATAATTTGGCGCAAGCCTGCTGTAACACTTAGCTGGCTGCGTATTTATTTGGAGAACTACTACCCCCAGCAGACACGGACCCAGAACACTGAGCACAGTGACAGGCAGGCCAAATAGATTTTTTTCCAATATTTTTTTGAAAAGGACCACTGCGTATATTCAATCTATAATATGTCTTCTGGCCCTGCCTACACACTTCTGTCCCTGGAGTATTACTGCAGGACGCAATGCTCTGCACGGCCGATATACCAAAAAAAAAAAAATGTGCAACACTGCTAAAAGCAGCCTCCACAGTACTGCACACGGTTAGATGTGGTCCTAAGAAGGACCGTTGGGGTTCTTGAAGCCTACAATAACTCCTAACGCTCTCCCTGCCTCCACACTTCTGTCCCTGGACTATTACTGCAGGGCGCAATGCTCTGCACGGCCGATATACCAAAAAAAAAAAAAGTGCAACACTGCTAAAAGCAGCCTCCACAGTACTGCACACGGTTAGATGTAGCCCTAAGAAGGACCGTTGGGGTTCTTGAAGCCTACACTAACTCCTAACACTCTCCCTATAGCAGCTCCGGCACCAACAGCACTTTCCCTCAGCTATGTCAGAATGCATCTGTAGCGAGCCGCGGGAGGGGCCGATTTTTATACTCGGGTGACACCTGATCTCCCCAGCCACTCACTGCAGGGGGGTGGTATAGGGCTTGAATGTCGCAGGGGGAAGTTGTAATGCCTTCCCTGTCTTTCAATTGGCCAGAAAAGCGTGCTAACTAGAGATGAGCGAACGCGTTCGTCCGAGCTTGATATTCGTGCGAATATTAGGGTGTTCGGGATGTTCGTTATTCGTAACGAACACCATGCGGTGTTCGGGTTACTTTCACTTCCTTCCCTGAGACGTTAGCGCGCTTTTCTGGCCAATTGAAAGACAGGGAAGGCATTACAACTTCCCCCTGCAACGTTTAAGCCCTATACCACCCCCCTGCTGTGAGTGGCTGGCGAGATCAGGTGTTCGCCTAATATAAAAGTCGGCCCCTCCCGCGGCTCGCTTCAGATGCCTGGTGAGTTAGATGAGGGACAGTGCTGTTTATACCGGAGCTGCTGTAGGGAAAGAATTGGTAGTTAGTGTAGGCTTCAAGACCCCCCAAAGGTCCTTATTAGGGCCACTGATAGCTGTGTGTTGGCTGCTGTTAGCAGTGGCATTTTTTTTTTCCTCAAAATCGCCTCTGCAGACCGTTGCACCTGGCATTAGGGACAGAAGTGCTGCATAGGCAGGGAGAGTGTTAGGAGTGAGTGTAGCCTTCAAGAACCTCAACGGTCCTTTCTAGGGCCATATTTATCCGTGTGCAGTACTGTCCAGGCTGCTGTTGGCTGTGCTGCATTTTTTGGGGGCTTCTCAAAATCGCCTCTGCAGAGCATTCCACCCTCCATTGATACTGCAGGGAAAGAATTGTATAGGCAGGGCCACAACACAGTTATTATTCATAGAATATACGCAGTGCTGCCTTTTGGTGGGAAAAAACTGAAAACAAATCTATTTGTCCAGCCTCTGTCCGTCCTAACGCCTGTGGACACGTGTGAGCTGCGTGAAAAACATTGCTAAATCATACGCACCCAGCTACGCTTTACTGCTGGCTTCGCCATTTGCTTTCCTTAATTGGGAAAAAAAATACCTGCTCTGCCAGAGTTATAATAACTCTGCTACCCTCACGTTCTGTGACACATAAGCAGGGACACAGCACAGTTATTACACTTCTCATGTTCATTGAATATACGCAGTGCTGCCTTTTGGTGGGAAAAAACTGAAAACAAATCTATTTGTCCAGCCTCTGTCCGTCCTAACGCCTGTGGACACGTGTGAGCTGCGTGAAAAACATTGCTAAATCATACGCACCCAGCTACGCTTTACTGCTGGCTTCGCCATTTGCTTTCCTTAATTGGGAAAAAAAATTCCTGCTCTGCCAGAGTTATAATAACTCTGCTACCCTCACGTTCTGTGACACATAAGCAGGGACACAGCACAGTTATTACACTTCTCATGTTCATTGAATATACGCAGTGCTGCCTTTTGGTGGGAAAAAACTGAAAACAAATCTATTTGTCCAGCCTCTGTCCGTCCTTACGGGCGGTGGAGACGTGTGAGCTGCGTGAAGAACAGTGCTAAATCATACGCACCCAGCTACGCTTTACTGCTGGCTTCGCCATTTGCTTTCCTTAATTGGGAAAAAAAATTCCTGCTCTGCCAGAGTTATAATAACTCTGCTACCCTCACGTTCTGTGACACATAAGCAGGGACACAGCACAGTTATTACACTTCTCATGTTCATTGAATATACGCAGTGCTGCCTTTTGGTGGGAAAAAACTGAAAACAAATCTATTTGTCCAGCCTCTGTCCGTCCTAACGCCTGTGGACACGTGTGAGCTGCGTGAAAAACATTGCTAAATCATACGCACCCAGCTACGCTTTACTGCTGGCTTCGCCATTTGCTTTCCTTAATTGGGAAAAAAAATTCCTGCTCTGCCAGAGTTATAATAACTCTGCTACCCTCACGTTCTGTGACACATAAGCAGGGACACAGCACAGTTATTACACTTCTCATGTTCATTGAATATACGCAGTGCTGCCTTTTGGTGGGAAAAAACTGAAAACAAATCTATTTGTCCAGCCTCTGTCCGTCCTTACGGGCGGTGGAGACGTGTGAGCTGCGTGAAGAACAGTGCTAAATCATACGCACCCAGCTACGCTTTACTGCTGGCTTCGCCATTTGCTTTCCTTAATTGGGAAAAAAAATACCTGCTCTGCCAGAGTTATAATAACTCTGCTACCCTCACGTTCTGTGACACATAAGCAGGGACACAGCACAGTTATTAAACTTCTCATGTTCATTGAATATACGCAGTGCTGCCTTTTGGTGGGAAAAAACTGAAAACAAATCTATTTGTCCAGCCTCTGTCCGTCCTAACGCCTGTGGACACGTGTGAGCTGCGTGAAAAACATTGCTAAATCATACGCACCCAGCTACGCTTTACTGCTGGCTTCGCCATTTGCTTTCCTTAATTGGGAAAAAAAATTCCTGCTCTGCCAGAGTTATAATAACTCTGCTACCCTCACGTTCTGTGACACATAAGCAGGGACACAGCACAGTTATTACACTTCTCATGTTCATTGAATATACGCAGTGCTGCCTTTTGGTGGGAAAAAACTGAAAACAAATCTATTTGTCCAGCCTCTGTCCGTCCTTACGGGCGGTGGAGACGTGTGAGCTGCGTGAAGAACAGTGCTAAATCATACGCACCCAGCTACGCTTTACTGCTGGCTTCGCCATTTGCTTTCCTTAATTGGGAAAAAAAATTCCTGCTCTGCCAGAGTTATAATAACTCTGCTACCCTCACGTTCTGTGACACATAAGCAGGGACACAGCACAGTTATTACACTTCTCATGTTCATTGAATATACGCAGTGCTGCCTTTTGGTGGGAAAAAACTGAAAACAAATCTATTTGTCCAGCCTCTGTCCGTCCTAACGCCTGTGGACACGTGTGAGCTGCGTGAAAAACATTGCTAAATCATACGCACCCAGCTACGCTTTACTGCTGGCTTCGCCATTTGCTTTCCTTAATTGGGAAAAAAAATTCCTGCTCTGCCAGAGTTATAATAACTCTGCTACCCTCACGTTCTGTGACACATAAGCAGGGACACAGCACAGTTATTACACTTCTCATGTTCATTGAATATACGCAGTGCTGCCTTTTGGTGGGAAAAAACTGAAAACAAATCTATTTGTCCAGCCTCTGTCCGTCCTTACGGGCGGTGGAGACGTGTGAGCTGCGTGAAGAACAGTGCTAAATCATACGCACCCAGCTACGCTTTACTGCTGGCTTCGCCATTTGCTTTCCTTAATTGGGAAAAAAAATACCTGCTCTGCCAGAGTTATAATAACTCTGCTACCCTCACGTTCTGTGACACATAAGCAGGGACACAGCACAGTTATTAAACTTCTCATGTTCATTGAATATACGCAGTGCTGCCTTTTGGTGGGAAAAAACTGAAAACAAATCTATTTGTCCAGCCTCTGTCCGTCCTTACGGGCGGTGGAGACGTGTGAGCTGCGTGAAGAACAGTGCTAAATCATACGCACCCAGCTACGCTTTACTGCTGGCTTCGCCATTTGCTTTCCTTAATTGGGAAAAAAAATTCCGGCTCTGCCAGAGTTATAATAACTCTGCTACCCTCACGTTCTGTGACACATAAGCAGGGACACAGCACAGTTATTAAACTTCTCATGTTCATTGAATATACGCAGTGCTGCCTTTTGGTGGGAAAAAACTGAAAACAAATCTATTTGTCCAGCCTCTGTCCGTCCTTACGGGCGGTGGAGATGTGTGAGCTGCGTGAAGAACAGTGCTAAATCATACGCACCCAGCTACGCTTTACTGCTGGCTTCGCCATTTGCTTTCCTTAATTGGGAAAAAAAATTCCGGCTCTGCCAGAGTTATAATAACTCTGCTACCCTCACGTTCTGTGACACATAAGCAGGGACACAGCACAGTTATTAAACTTAGATTATTCATTCACTAGAGGCAGTGGGGCCTTTCGTTTTCCAAAAAGGGCAAAAATTATATTTGGCCTGCAGTCTTGCGCCAATTTATTTCCTGCCTGTGAAATCAAATCACTGGTAATACAGCATGCTGAGGGGTAGGGGTAGGCCTAGAGGACGTGGACGCGGCCGAGGACGCGGAGGGCCAAGTCAGGGTGTGGGCACAGGCCGAGCTCCTGATCCCGGTGTGTCGCAGCCGACTGCTGCGCGATTAGGAGAGAGGCACGTTTCTGGCGTCCCCACATTCATCGCCCAATTAATGGGTCCACGCGGGAGACGGTTATTAGAAAATGAGCAGTGTGAGCAGGTCCTGTCCTGGATGGCAGAAAGTGCTTCGAGCAACCTATCGTCAACACGCAGTTCTGCGCCGTCCACTGCTGCAAATCCGAATCCTCTGTCTGCTGCTCCTCCTTCGTCCCAGCCTCCTCACTCCACTACAATGACACCTGCTCAGGAGCGGGAACACTCCCAGGAACTGTTCTCGGGCCCCTGCTCAGATTGGGCAGCAGCGGTTCCTCTCCCACCAGAGGAGTTTATAGTCACTGATGCCCAACCATTCGAAAGTTCCCGGGGTCCGGGGGATGAGGCTGGGGACTTCCGCCAACTGTCTCAACAACTTTCTGTGGGTGAGGAGGACGATGACGATCATACACAGTTGTCTTGCAGTGAGGTAGTAGTAAGGGCAGTAAGTCCGAGGGAGCAGTGCACAGAGGATTCGGAGGAAGAGCAGCAGGACGATGAGGTGACTGACCCCACCTGGTGTGCAACGCTTACTCAGGAGGACAGGTCTTCAGAGGGGGAGTCAAGGGCATCAGCAGGGCAGGTTGCAAGAGGCAGTGCGGTGGCCAGGGGTAGAGGCAGGGCCAGACCGAATAATCCACCAAGTGTTTCCCAAAGCGCCCCCTCGCGCCATGCCACCCTGCAGAGGCCAAGGTGCTCTAAGGTCTGGCAGTTTTTCACAGAGACGCCTGACGACCGACGAACAGTGGTGTGCAACCTTTGTTGCGCAAAGCTCAGCCGGGGAGCCAACACCAACAGCCTCACCACCACCACCATGCGCAGGCATATGATGGCCAAGCACCCCACAAGGTGGGACGAAGGCCGTTCACCGCCTCCGGTTTGCACCCCTGCCTCTCCCCCTGTGCCCCAACCTGCCACTGAGATGCAACCCCCCTCTCAGGACACAGGCACGACCGTCTCATGGCCTGCACCCACACCCTCACCTCCGCTGTCCTCGGCCCCATCCACCAATGTCTCGCACCGCACAGTCCAGCCGTCGCTAGCGCAACTGTTGGAGCGCAAGCGCAAGTACGCCGCCACGCACCCGCACGCTCAAACGTTAACCGTCCGCATCGCAAAATTCATCAGCCTTGAGATGCTGCCGTGTAGGGTTGTGGAAACGGAGTCCTTCAAAAGTATCATGGAGGCGGCGGCCCCGCGCTACTCAGTTCCCAGTCGCCACTACTTTTCCCGATGTGCCGTCCCAGCCCTGCACGACCACGTCTCCCGCAACATTGTACGCGCCCTCACCAACGCGGTTACTGCCACGGTCCACTTAACTACGGACACGTGGACAAGCACAGGCGGGCAGGGCCACTACATCTCCCTGATGGCACATTGGGTGAATTTAGTGGAGGCTGGGACCGAGTCAGAGCCTGGGACCGCTCACGTCCTACCCACCCCCAGAATTGCGGGCCCCAGCTCGGTGCTGGTATCTGCGGAGGTGTATGCTTCCTCCACTAAAGCACCCTCCTCCTCCTCCTCCTCCTCCTCTGTCTCGCAATCAAGATGTGTTAGCAGCAGCATGTCGCCAGCAGTCGGTGTCGCGCGGTGTGGCAGCACAGCGGTGGGCAAGCGTCAGCAGGCCGTGCTGAAACTACTCAGCTTAGGCGATAAGAGGCACACGGCCCACGAACTGCTGCAGGGTCTGACACAGCAGACCGACCGCTGGCTTGCGCCGCTGAGCCTCCAACCGGGCATGGTCGTGTGTGACAACGGCCGTAACCTGGTGGCGGCTCTGCAGCTCGGCAGCCTCACGCACGTGCCATGCCTGGCCCACGTCTTTAATTTGGTGGTTCAGCGCTTTCTGAAAAGCTACCCACGCTTGTCAGACCTGCTCGTAAAGGCGCGCCGGCTCTGCGCACATTTCCGCAAGTCCCACACGGACGCTGCCACCCTGCGCACCCTGCAACATCACTTTAAGCTGCCAGTGCACCGACTGCTGTGCGACGTGCCCACACGGTGGAACTCTACGCTCCACATGTTGGCCAGGCTCTATGAACAACGGAGAGCTATAGTCGAATACCAACTCCAACATGGGCGGCGCAGTGGGAGTCAGCCTCCTCAATTCCTTTCAGAAGAGTGGGCCTGGTTGGCAGACATCTGCCATGTCCTTGGTAATTTTGAGGAGTCTACCCAGGTGGTGAGCGGCGATGCTACAATCATTAGCGTCACCATTCCTCTGCTATGCATCTTGAGAAATTCCCTGCAAACCATAAAGGCAGCTGCTTTGCGCTCGGAAACGGGGGCGGGGGAAGACAGTATGCCGCTGGATAGTCAGGGCACCCTCCTGTCTATTTCTCAGCGCGTACAGGAGGAGGAGGAGGAGCATGAGGAGGATGAGGAGGAGGGGGAAGAGACAGCTTGGGCCGCTGCTGACGGTACACCGGCTGATTGCCTGTCATCCTTTCAGCGTGTATGGCCTGAGGAGGAGGAGGAGGAGGAGGAGGAGGAGGAGGATCCTGAAAGTGATCTTCCTAGTGAGGACAGCCATGTGTTGCGTACTGGTACCCTGGCACACATGGCTGACTTCATGTTAGGATGCCTTTCTCGTGACCCTCGCGTTGCACGCATTCTGGCCACGACGGATTACTGGGTGTACACACTGCTCGATCCACGGTATAAGGAGAACCTGCCCACTCTGATTCCCGAAGAGGAAAGGGGTTCGAGAGTGTTGCTATACCACAGGACCCTTGCGGACAAGCTGATGGTAAAATTCCCAGCCGACAGCGCTAGTGGCAGAAGGCGCAGTACCGAGGGCAAGGTAGCAGGGGAGGTGCGGAGATCGAGCAGCATGTACATCCCAGGCAGTGCAACAGTCTTTAAGGGCCTGGCCAGCTTTATGGCTCCCCACCAAGACTGTGTCACCGCTCCCCAGTCACGGCTGAGTCGGCGGGAGCACTGTAAAAGGATGGTGAGGGAGTACGTAGCGGATCGCACGACCATCCTTGGTGACGCCTCTGCCCCCTACAACTACTGGGTGTCGAAGCTGGACACGTGGCCTGAACTCGCGCTGTATGCCCTGGAGGTGCTTGCTTGTCCTGCGGCTAGCGTCTTGTCGGAGAGGGTGTTTAGTGCGGCTGGGGGAATCATCACAGATAAGCGTAGCCGCTTGTCAACCGACAGTGCCGACAGGCTAACACTCATCAAGATGAACAAAGGCTGGATTTCCCCAGACTTCTGTTCTCCACCAGCGGACAGCAGCGATACGTAAGCAATACGTAGGCTGCACCCGCGGATGGAAGCTACGTTCTCTCTCACCATCCAAAACGGGGACATTTCTGCTTCATCAATCTGTGTCTAATATTCCTCCTCCTCCTCCTCCTGCTCCTCCTCCTGAAACCTCACGTAATCACGCTGAACGGGCAATTTTTCTTAGGGCCACAAGGCTCAGTCAAATAATTTTTCAGAACAATTTTTAAAAGTTTCAATGCGCTTAAAAGCATTGGAACTTTAACTTGAACCAATTTTTCGTTACACTGGGCTGCCTCCAGGCCTAGTTACCACTTAAGCCACATTAACCAAAGCGATTAATGTGTTTCACCTGCCCTCTTGGCTGGCCATGGCCAATTTTTGGGATGTACATTAGTACTGTTGATACAGCAATTTTTGTGGGCCCTCGCCTACAGTGTAATCAAATTAATTTTTAGCCCACCTGCATTACAGCTGACGTAACCTCAGCTGTGTTGGGCAATGCAATGGGATATTTCTATGTACCGCCGGTGGCTTCCTGGCACCCACCCAGGCAGTGGGTCCACAGGGAGTTTAACCTACATGTGTCCACTTGTAAAGAACCCCAGTCTGACTGGGGCATGCAGTGTGGGCCGAAGCCCACCTGCATTAAGCACGACATTACTACCTCAGCTGTGTTGGGCAATGCAATGGGATATTTTTGTGTACCGCCGGTGGGTTCCAGGGAGCCACCCATGCTGTAGGTGCACACGGAGTTTTTAATACATCTGTACACTTCTAAAGAACCCCAGTCTGACTGGGGCATGCAGTGTGGGCCGAAGCCCACCTGTATTACGCACAACATTACTACCTCAGCTGTGTTGGGCAATGCAATGGGATATTTCTATGTACCGCCGGTGGCTTCCTGGCACCCACCCAGGCAGTGGGTCCACAGGGAGTTTAACCTACATGTGTCCACTTGTAAAGAACCCCAGTCTGACTGGGGCATGCAGTGTGGGCCGAAGCCCACCTGCATTAAGCACGACATTACTACCTCAGCTGTGTTGGGCAATGCAATGGGATATTTCTATGTACCGCCGGTGGCTTCCTGGCACCCACCCATGCTGTAGGTGCACACGGAGTTTTTACTACATCTGTACACTTATAAAGAACCCCAGTCAGACTGGGGCATGCAGTGTGGGCCGAAGCCCACCTACATTAAGCACGACATTACTACCTCAGCTGTGTTGGGCAATGCAATGGGATATTTCTGTGTACCACCGGTGGGTTCCAGGGAGCCACCCATGCTGTGGGTCGACAGGGACTTCACAATAGGGAGTTGTACCTGCCTGTGTCTATGAATTAAAAAGCCCGGTCTGACTGGGGCATGCAGACACCTTGACAGAATGAATAGTGTGTGGCACATAGGTTCCCCATTGCTATGCCCACATGTGCAGCTCCTGATGGCGGTGGCACAGGATTCTATTTCTCATTGCTTCTGTACAGCATTGTGGGCTATCGCCCCGCCCCTATTAAAGAGGGTCGCTACCTAGCCGTGCCAACCCTGTGCAGTGTGTGCCTGCGGTCCCTCGTCGTGGCAGACGCACTTCTAAATAGACATGAGGGTGGTGTGGCATGAGGGCAGCTGAAGGCTGCGCAGGGACAGTTTGGTGTGCGCTGTGGGGGGGAGGGGGGGCGGTTGGGCAGCATGTAACACAGGAGAAGTGTCAGTGGAGTGTCATGCAGGCAGTGATTGTGCTTTGTTGGAGGTAGTGTGGTGCTTAGCAAAGGTATGCCGTGCTAATGAGGGCTTTTCAGAAGTAAAAGTTGTTGGGGGGGGGGGGGGCCCACTCTTGCCGCTATTGTGGCTTAATAGTGGGACCTGTGAACTTGAGATGCAGCCCAACATGTAGCCCCTCGCCTGCCCTATCCGTCACTGTGTCATTCCCATCACTTTCCTGAATTGCCCAGATTTTCACACATGAAAACCTTAGCGAGCATCGGCGAAATACAAAAATGTTCTGGTCGCCCATTGACTTCAATGGGGTTCGTTGTTCGAAACGAACCCTCAAGCATCACGGGAAGTTCGTTACGAATAACGAACACCCGAACATTTTGGTGTTCGCTCATCTCTAGTGCTAACGTCTCAGAGAGGAAAGTGAAAGTAACCCGAACATAGCGTGGTACTCGTTACGAGTAACGAGCATCCCGAACACGCTAATACTCGAACGAGTATCAAGCTCGGACGAGTACGTTCGCTCATCTCTAATGGGTACATATTTTAAAATTTTATGGTTTCCCTTTCATGAGTCCCCGAGTTTCCTGTTCTATGAAGTCTTTTCATATTCTAACCAGCCATATAATCTTGGCCTAAAATGTCTACAAGCACGAGGTGACAAACACTAATACTTGCTATTACAAGGAAATCACTAAACAACCAGATTGATCCAGGATGACTACATGCTTTCTGGTCGCATATTATGTTAACCAATCATCATTATTATCTTCATTTTAAGGTTGAATCAATTCCCAGAACAGTTTCCTCTTTTCTTACCAAATACAAAAAAAATGTTTTAACTGTAAATGCACAGTTCTCTTGCTGTTACTTTGAAGCAACAGGGGGCCCACCTCTACACATAGTCCGTATGGTGAGAGTAAAACACAGCATTTGCTCATTATGCAGTCTTCAGACATTAATGATCTAAATCTACAATAATTGATCTGAAGACATATGATACAGGCACATATAGTACCCCTGTAAATTAATCTACTTAATAGACTTGCAGTTGTCAAAGTTGGCACAGACCCTTTAACTGCCCAGTGGTGTTCTCACCCTTATCAGTTCTATTTCCAAAGTCAATACAAATGTATCTATTAAGAGGTTCCTAACACTGTTACTTTAAGAAATGTAGCTGTACAAGTTGTAATGGTGTGCAATAGAATATGACATGAACATCTGGTATATTAAGAGGTATTGCTGATATACGCTGATGGAAGAGGGTTCCAGAGCAGGGCAAAGGGGTTGATGATGATGAGACAATTGACTCCAGCATGGTTGCTTAGTGTGAGACATGGAAGAGTTGTCATTTGTGCTCCCACAAGTGTGGTGCTGGGAAAAAAGAGACATAGCTGAGGAGGACATTTCTGAGGGCTTAAGTGTGCGCAAACATAGGCACCGTTGTAGCATTATTCTGTCAGAGTGCTGAACCATTTTGCAATCCAAAATTGCACCAAAAATTACCATGTGTAATTAAATTTCAGCACATTGGAACTTTCTAGAGAGTGGAGCCTTGGTTAGGAAAGGGACCTTTTATGTTGAGTCACACTGAGCAGAGTGAGCTGGAGGTGCTGCCAAAGTTTGGCCTGAGAGTGCGGAGAAGCTCCTGTCTGTGAGAAGCTACTAAGAAAAAAAAGTGACTGGGGACCGCTTGATGTCTGGAGCAAGAGAGAAAGGGAGCTAGTGTTGTGTCTCCATACCAGCAGGACATCTGGACTGCAACAGATATTAATGTGGAGTACACTTGACCCTAGACATATTGTAAGTGAGGCTAGGCCTCAATCTGACAATAGGTGTGCACACCGGGAAAAGAGTTAAAGACAGTGTGTTAGCAGGCCTGCTATAGAGATATGGCTCATTTTGTGGACGCTAACATCGCACAAGTTTCTGATGCTCAAACCAGGTTATGAATTGTGTTATTGAAAGTGTTAGTGAACCTGAAGTCCCCTTATACAGTACTAGCCTAAAGGATGACCAAGGGTAAGATAAAATATCTTATGAGACAGAGAAGCATTAGGACCCCATCAGGCACCAGGACCCAGGTGAAACTGCTAAGTGTGCACCCCCTGTACACCCGAGTGAGAATTTATGGCAGAAGTATGCAAATATATGCAGCATATAATTTGGGAGTTTTTTTTAGTTTTTTATACTCAACATGGTGTGAACACAATATTAAACAAGTTATTCCCTTTCAACAGGATAGGGGATAACATGTTGATTGGTGGGGGTTCAGCTCCTGGAACCCCCAATGTTCTTGAGAAAACGTGCTCTGCTGCTCCATTTCTTCACATGAGACTAAAGATTGCTGAGGTCAAGCTCATGTGCGACCACTGCTGCCTATATTACAGGATGCTCTGGCCCCCTATTTTCTGGATTGGTAGAGACCCCAGTGGTCAGACCCCCATCTATTAACAAGTTTAATGACAAATCGATATACACAACCACATATCTGTATGTACAGCCACTTTCTCTGCCACATTTCCAAATCGGATATATTGTACAATCATTCGCAGGACTTTCCTACATGTTAGGCCTCTAGTCCACGGGGTTAAAATCCGCAGCGTTTTTCCTGGACACGGATCCACGCCCCATAGGGATGCATTGGACACCCGCAGGTAGTTAAATACCTGCGGATGTCATTTTTCCCTTCAGGAGCGGATTCGCGTGCGGGAAAAAATCCGGACATGCTCCATTTTAGTGCGGGTCTCCCGCGGGGATGGCTCCCGCAGGCTTTTATCCGCGGAACACCCATACCATAATTAAAACTCACCTGTCCTGGACGCTGCAGGTCTCCCTTCCTTCCCGGCGGGATCTTCTTTCTTCGGCCCAGCGGATGTGCCCAGCGCATGCAAGCGGCACACTGCCAGCGTGCCGAGCACATCTGCCGGGCCGAAGAAAGAATATCCGGCCAGGAAGGAAGGAAGAACCGCAGCGTCCGGAGAGGTGAGTTTATTCTTATTTTTTGGCCTCATGTCCGCGGGGCAGGAGGGACCCGCTACGGATTCTCCATGAAGAATCCGCGGCGGGCCTGATTTTCATTGTGGACATGAGGCCTTACTGCATTGTATTATATTGTATTGGAACCTAGATATGTAATTAAAAAATATCAAAACATTGAAAAAATATCACAACTACTACAAAACAAAACTGATTTGTATCACGCTGCTGTGTTTTGGCGACTTCCATCCTCTGACAGTGACATTATTGTCCATCATTTTAAGTAATCCAGCATTAATGAACCTTAAATGAGCGATGTTTCATTTTCACAAAATGTGTGCATCTGTGTGAGTCGCTCATTAGCCTTATATCAGAGATAAGGAACATGTTAATTAGAGTATATATGTTGCCAAGTTAGGTTCAAGCCTTCTCAAACCCAACTGATTCTATTCCAGCAAGTTAAACAAGTTCATTAAACATAAGATTTGGTAAATTTCACATCTGTGAAGAGCTTTCCTGGGAGTTGTGATGCCATTTGACATACTGTGCTGATCTGCTAAAATGATTGCAGGCATATGCACTCAAATGCAGAATGTACTTATTCCCGTGCCCGTATTTATTTGGTAGAGATCATTTAAGGAGAAGAACGCCACAGATATGATGTGCTTTCAGTTAATATGAAGAAATGAGTTGACCATCCATGAGAGAGAAGTAGAACCTAGAGTTTCTCAGGTGCCACCGTTCCCTGACTGCATGGGCAGTAATTACATATCATCTCTTTATTTTATCCCTGCTCATTTGTCATAGTCATACAAAAAATATATATTAGGTACATATCAAAAGTAATCTAATAATTAGCAAAGTGCATATAAATGAAGGAAAGGAAGACAGGGGGGTTATCACCACATCCAAATACTTTGTCTAGGGGGGGGCGGATGAAAGCTGCATAAACTTATTTAAATATATGTACACCAATAACCGGTGGCTCATGGGCCCGAGTGCAAACGTTTATCTTGGGGCCCCCCAACTTCTCTTAACCCCTTAACGCAGAGGTGTAACTTGAAATGCAATGCAATGCAAAACTTGTAACAGGGCCCCCAACTATAATGCTTTATTCATAGTACTGGGCTCCCTATATGGAGAAGAGAGGCCTTATAAGCCCCCCAGCGCTCTTGGGCCCGGGTGCAACAGCATCCCCTATAGTTATGTCAGTGCCTATAACCATAAGTGAACACTAAGTTGGCCCCAAAACTCAAATTTCAACTACAAAGCTAGACATCCTCTATTTTTTTCCTTTTACCAAATTTTTTTTGGGGGCAGAGTTTCAGGTTCTTATGTCTACAACAAGTTTGTGCTCAAAGACTATGAATTTTCAGACTTTCACCCCAAATTGTCTTCTTTTCAGGGCCATCTCTTATTATGCATATGTAATTATTATGTCCAGACCTGTAGGTTATATTTAGTTATTTTATGTCAGAACTTATTTCATTCAGTATGGCACCAACACACCAAAGTAGGGAGATCTACCTTATAGAGACATGTGAGCTCCAGACAGAATAACATAATATCCATCCGTTTTGAGCACCATCTTGCAGTTGGAATTTAAATCTAAAATGTTACCCTAACAATACTATTAGCAGATGTAACAAATCGGGAAGGTGTCTTGCTGTATTGCTGCCACTTTATTTTTTGCCATATCTCTATGGGCCACCCTAATGCACACGCATGTTTTCAATTCATCATTCCCCCTTAGCTAATGTACTAAAAAATTAGTACTTGGTTGTGCGCAACATGAAAGTGACATACCAAGGCATAAAGAAGATGTCACATCCGACTGGACACTGACAATGCTAGCATATCATATAGGTGTTCTAATAGATTTTCTGCACATGTATATAGCATTTATGTGGGGCAAGCCAGGAGTTCAAAATATAATAGGAAGCAGGAAAGGTGAGTATGTATTCTGCTTTTTTTACTAGTGCAACTTGGAAGAAAAATATGTCCCTGGATAACCCCTTTAATGTCGCAGTCATATTTACTCATTCACATCATTCCTATCTGTATTGATCTTCACCATTTAGTTTCTAAACCACAGGAGAAAAGCAGGCTGTCCACCCTCTAAATGGATATCCCATGGGTCAGATTTATACTTAGTATGACACTGTTGCCATTGGGCCACCATGTAGCACATAATGATTATATACTCATTCACTGTAGTCTGTAAAAGGTGATGCAGCTCCCATGCTAAGAAGGTTTTCTACTTTTGACCAAGTTATTTTCAAACCCATCATCATGTTTACTCCAATTATATAGCCGACTGGCTTACTGCTGCTTGAAGTCACAACTCGATCTACAGGAAAAGGTACCTCCTGGTGATTCTACTTAAACTTTAGTCTGAATACAAAGTACTTAGAAATATCCCGATATTACTTATTACCCTCTCTATTAGAAATACAGAAAATTTGTTTGGTTGTTGTCTTTTATTATTATAATTTTTTTTAATTTATGTATTTCTTTATATTTTTATGTTGTTGCACTGCATTTATTTTTTAATTACTGTAGACTTTTGCTTGGCAATTTATAAAAAGTCATCATTAGGCTCTTTTCTATCTAGAATTACTTATTAGGACAGTGCTAGAGTATTCTACACTGTAAATAAAGGGGATCCTGCTATTCTGTTATTGACATTGAATAGCAGAATGACAACTGTCTATTCTCTGAACCCGGTCATGCTGGCAATAGTCAATATGATCATATACCGTATGTTTCGCTTTATAAGACGCACTTTTTCCCCCTCCAAAGCGGGGGGGGGGGAGGGGGGGGAGTTGCTGCGTCTTATAAAGCGAATGTGCCCAAAAATTTGTTCCGATCGCCAATTTTAGCGCGATCGCGAATTTAACCCGCGAATGTGATTTAGTTTGCACGATTACGTGTTAAACTCGCGATCGCACGAACAAATGTGCGACCAGTCTCCTACCCACTGCCGCCCATACATACCTGTGATTGGTCGTAAGCGCCGGCGGGTACTACTGCTGCTCCCCGCCTCCACCAAACGGCTTCCTCCTGCTTCCTAGATGCACCGCTGTGATATGGAGCGCCGGTTTTACGGACCTCTGCTGCTCCCTCTGCTTCGTCACCCGGCACTAACCCTGCGCTGTCCCTGGGTGAGTTCAAATTTTTTTCCCCCTATTTTCCCGCTCTAAAACGGGGGTGCGTCCTATTGACCGGTGCGTCTTATAAAGCGAAAATTACGGTAAATTGCTTTGAGCAATTTTTTTCAACTCCAGTTCCCAGGTACTCCCAACAGGTCATTTTTTTTCATGATATCCTTAGTATTGCACACATGATGATCATATCAGTGTCTTGGAAATCGCTACAAGTATTATCCTCCAATCATAACCTGTTGAGGGTCCTCGAGTATTGGAGTTCAGAAAGTTGTCTCCTTTGAGTGATGACAAGGGTTCTCTATATGGCCCAATCATCAGATAATATGGAATCTATATAGATCCCTACCATACTGTATGTGGCTAGTTTTACAATTACTTAAAGGGGTTGTCCTGCGCCGAAACGGGGTTGTTTTTTTTCAACCCCCCCCCCCCCCCCCCCCCCCCCCCGTTCGGCGCGAGACAACCCCGATGCAGGGGTTAAAAAAGAACACCGGAGAGCGCTTACCTGAATCCCCGCGCTCCGGTGACTTCTTACTTACCTGCGGAAGATGGCCGCCGGGATCTTCTCCCTCGGTGGACCGCAGGGCTTCTGTGCGGTCCATTGCCGATTCCAGCCTCCTGATTGGCTGGAATCGGCACGTGACGGGGCGGAGCTACACGGAGCCGGAATCCTGCACGAGCGGCCCCATTCAGAAAAGAAGAGGACCCGGACTGCGCAAGCGCGGCTAATTTGGCCATTAGCCGCCGAAAATTAGTCGGCTCCATGGGAACGAGGACGCTAGCAACGGAGCAGGTAAGTGAAAAACTTCTTATAACTTCTGTATGGCTCATAATTAATGCACAATGTACATTACAAAGTGCATTAATATGGCCATACAGAAGTGTATAGAACCACTTGCTGCCGCGGGACAACCCCTTTAACATTTCATATCATTCTATTTGCTATAGTGCTGAAGGGCTGTCTGAGCTGTCTATCATCTCAATCAGCCTATGTACGTCTTTCTTAGGGTATTTATTTTGGCTCCTCTTTGCAGAGGATGCTTGTAGTACATTTGTACACTGGACTTGCTCAGTGGTTTGGGAGTTTTGCCTTGGAGATTTGCAGTCTTTCTTTTGTGTCTTTCTTTTATGGACTTTGCACCTGTTCAGACTCTTATTGCTTTGGAACTCTGACCACGTCTTATTCTTTTATCTTTCTCTTCCACTCAGTCCTCATATATTCCCCTTCCTTCATTTTAAACAGGGCATATAGGGAATCTAGTGATGTCCCAGAGGTGGGGTTGCCCTTTTTGCTGCGGGTGCTTTGCTTTATTGTCAGCTTACATCTGGGCAGAACAGGGAAAAATCTTAGGCCTCACTATGGCTTTTACCACCCTAGTAACATAGTATATAAGGCCGAAAGAAGACACATACCCATACATTTCAACCTACCCCCCCCCATGTTGATCTAGAGGTTATATCATGTTGCATTTTCAATAACCCTGCAAACCCCTGTGTTCCACACATCCTTCAGCCTGTCCCTGATCCCTATCCAATTATCTTATCTTAAGCTATTAAAACACTATTATTCTTTAGTCTTAATCTTAACACAACAATAGCCATTGTAAATTAACTGCAAGGATAAACACACAAACATACTGTGGCTCTAAAAGTTGTCATAACATGCAAAAAAAGGCATGTTCAACTTTGCTTCACCTGTAGGTCTCTTCATCAGGCTGTAACAAAATATTTGGATACATATACAAATATATATATAAATTTGACCTTCTAAAAAACAGAATAACAGAATAAGCTTGGGGAGTAGGCCTTTAATTAGTCTACAGATAAGATTGTGAGGGTTGTATTTTTTAAATAGTTGTAGGTTCACAGACCTACCGTAGTTGCACCTACTATTCCTGGACCAGATTTCTGAGATGTTGCAACCTATTATAAATCCTTCATAAATATAGAGTCCTGTGTTTCAGTTATCAAAGATTTTTTTGTGCATTTGTATTTCCACACTCTCCTCTTTGGGATTTGAAATAGCCTTTTAATATAACAGCTCTCATGTGTTCTACATTGTGGCCTTGGCTAGAAAAATGTTCAGCCACAAGTTAATGAGTCTTTTGCTCTTTAACTGTATGGCATTTACATATCATCCTTGCTTTAACTCTTTGCCCTGCTTCCCCAACATAAAGACCATCAATAGGACATTTAGTGCACAGGATGAGGTACACAATATTATACGTAGAACATGTGAATGCCACAGGAATCTCATAGTCCTGCTGTGTGTTGGGGGTCCTATCCTGTCAGTGGTCATCATATGTGAACAGGTTTTGCAGCTCCTTACATTGCAGGGATAAGTTCCTTTTTGTGTGTCTGAAGACAATGAACTCATGTTAATGTTGAGTGAATCGAACCAGTAGAACCCTATTTTGGGTTAAGCTTTGCTAAAAGCTCAGCACAAACCCAAACCAAGCTATTTGGAAAGGTCTACATGAAACAGGGTTCTACTGGTTTGGTTCAATCAACACTAGTTCTGAACACTGATGTATAACATTGTCATAAAAGCCCTGCACAACACCCTGAGTGTTATACGAGGGGCTGCTGATAAGTCTTTGGCTTTACCCAGAAAGAAACGAGATAGGAAGATGAAACTTTACATTTATCCCACATCCTCTCCACTGATGCCAACACACTTCTTACATCGGTATTCCAAGTTCTGTAAGCCTTGCAAAAAGAAGGATTTCGGTTGCGTCTCAAACCAGTCATCCGTAGCAGCCATGGCATCAGAAATGGTGTGAAATTTTGTACCCTTGAGGTGTATCTTCAGGTTTGGAAACAGATGATAGTCGGAGGGAGCTAGATCTGGTGAATAAGGTGGGTGGTCAACCAGCTGGAAGCCTAGCTCCAACAGTTTTGCTGTGGTCGCTTGTGAAGTGTGAGTGGAGGCGTTGTCTTGCAGGAACAAGATTCCTTTGGACGGCTTGCTGCACCTTTTGGCCTTCAGAGCTGCCTTCAATTGGTCCAAAAGTTCAATGTAATACCTTGTATTGATGGTGGAACCACTTTGAAGGTAGTCCACTAGCAGCACGCCCTCCTTATCCCATAACACAGACGCCATCACCTTAGTGGCTGATTTTTGCACTCTAAATTTCTTTAGGCAAGGAGAACCACTGTGCCTCCACTTTTGACAGCACCGTGGTTTCAGGGTCATACAAATAAATTCAGGTCTCATCCATAGTGACCAGTTGATCCAGGAAGTTCTTATCAGTCCGGAAACGCTGACAAATGGACCGGGAAGTTTTCACTCACATGCTTTTCTGATCTGTTGTCAAACATTTGGGGACCCACTTTGCAGATAGCTTCTTCATGTTCAAATGTTCATGGATAATGACACAAACACGTTCACCAGAAATCCCCATGATGTCTGCTATTTCTTTAGCTGAAATTGGCCGATTCTCCAGGCCAATGAGGTTTTGCACAGCATCAATAATCTCCGGAACAACAACCTCTCTTGATCGTCCAGGACGTTCTTCATCATTAGTGCTGAAGTGGCCAGTTTTAAATTTGGCAACCCAGTTCTTAACTGTAGAATATGAAGGGCATTGATCCCCCAACGTCTGCGACCTATCACCATGAATATTCTTCGCGGACTTTCCTTGCAGAAACAAGAATTTTATCACTCCTCTGCTCTCATTTGCGGTGAATATCGCCTTAGACTCCACCATTTTGTTTTCCCGCATGCCTAGATCACTGTTGCCATAAGAATTATCAGCACCCCCTCGTATAAAGCTTTTATGGCTCTTAGACAGTATTATATACTAGTATTAAGGGTTTTGGTGAACTTTCAGTTTGGTTTGAATTAATTTGCACCGAACTACTCCTGATCATAAAGTTTCTCAAGTTTGCAGGTTGTCTGTAACATATAAAGAGAAGCACATAGTCCAGCACCTCCAATAAAGTTATGTCTACTTTATTATCACATTGTAGAAAAATAGGATAAAAAGTCCAAAATAACTAAACGCAGATGCGTTTTGAGTCATAAGCGGCTCTTGTTCACTGCATTAAATAAAATGAACACACAATTCCATTTTAAACCCACAAGACCAATCCTGAGATGGTAATTAACATATAGGTTTAACCCAAATAATATAACAAGACCAGGCAGTGGTATACTATAATAGCACTAATTACAGCACTTTCCGTAAATATAAAGTTCAGTCTTTTAGTTAAGTCCCTTTGGATTCTTGAAAAGATAATATAAGTATCAAAACCCTTATAGATCAGGACCATATATATCCCACTGTGGACAGTACATTTACTTTTTCCAAAGAGCCATTATGTTTGTCCACAACGTGTTTTACTGCACCAGAAGTATGTGTTTTTTTCTCTATTCCTGCTTAATGTTTGGCAGTTCTGGTTTGTGGATGGTGCCCACATAAGTCTGCATAACCAGCAGGTTATAACGAATTACGCGATGGGAATCACAATTCATAAAATTTTTGATGTAAAACTGTTTAAATCATCAATTGATGCAAAATCCTTTGATTTCTCTGCAAAAGGGCAGACATTGCGACATGCACCACCACAAGCAGAGGAGGAGGTTTAAATGGGAAGATGGAACTTCCAATGGAAGCAGCATTCCTGTGAGTCAATGTCAGGCTTTTTAAACAAGCCCTGTAACAATGACTGGGAATTGTGAGCCAAAGCTATAATAACCATGCACAGACAGCTGTTTTGGGGTGATTACCCCTCATCAGTGTGCAGTAGGTTTTTTAGCTTGGCTAGTGAGAGGCCTATAGACGTGGGTCAGGAAGGGTATCGTTTCTCCTTAGGCAGAGCACCTAGAAGGTGTGAGGAGACTTATAAGGCTATTTATTCTCTTCTGGGAAATATGCAAATGGAAAGATGAAACAATACTAGAGATAAGCGAGCACCAAAATGCTCGGGTGCTCGTTACTCGGGACAAAATTTTCGCGATGCTCGAGTGTTCGTTTCGAATAACGAACCCCATTGAAGTCAATGGGCGACCCGAGCATTTTTGTATATCGCCGATGCTCGCTAAGGTTTCCATTTGTGAAAATCTGGGCAATTCAAGAAAGTGATGGGAACGACACAGCAACGGATAGGGCAGGCGAGGGGCTACATGTTGGGCTGCATCTCAAGTTCCCAGGTCCCACTATTAAGCCACAATAGCGGCAAGAGTGGGCCCCCCCTTCCCAACAATTTTTACATCTGAAAAGCCCTCATTAGCAATGCATACCTTAGCTAAGCACCACACTACCTCCAACAAAGCATAATCACTGCCTGCATGACACTCCGCTGCCACTTCTCCTGGGTTACATGCTGCCCAACCCGCCCCCCCCCCCCCCCGGCACGACCCAGTGTCCACAGCGCACACCAAAGTGTCCCTGCCCAGCCTTCAGCTGCCCTCATGCCTCACCACCCTCATGTCTATTTATAAGTGCGTCTGCCATGAGGAGGTATCGCAGTCACACACTGCAGAGGGTTGGCACGGCTAGGCAGCGTCCCCCCATAAAAGGGGCGGGGCGATAGCCCACAATGCTGTACAGAAGCAATGAGAAATCCAATCCTGTGCCACCTCCATCAGGAGCTGCACACGTGGGCATAGCAAAGGGGAACCTATGTGCCACACACTATTCATTCTGTCAAGGTGTCTGCATGCCCCAGGCAGCGGTTTTTTATAAATAGTCACAGGCAGGTACAACTCCGCAATGGGAATTCCGTGTGCACCCACAGCATGGGTGGCTCCCTGGAACCCACCGGCTGTACATAAATGTATCCCATTGCAGTGCCCTGGACAGCAGAGCTAACGTCAGATTAAATGCAGGTGGGCTTCGGTTCACACTGCATGTCCCAACCTGACCGGGCTTTTTAATTCATAGACACAGGCAGGTACAACTCCCTATTGTGAAGTCCCTGTGGACCGACAGCATGGGTGGGTGCCAGGAAGCCACCGGCGGTACATAAATATATCCCATTGCATTGCCCATCACAGCTGAGGTAATGTCATGTTTAATGCAGGTGGGCTTCGGCCCACACTGCATGCCCCAGTCAGACTGGGGTTCTTTAGAAGTAGACACATGCAGTTACAACTCCCTGTGGACCCACAGCATGGGTGGCTCCCTGGAACCCACCGGCGGTACATAAATATATCCCATTGCAGTGCCCAGCACAGCTGATGTAACGTCAGCTTTAATGCAGGTGGGCAAAAAATTAATTGGATTACACTGTAGGCGAGGGCCCCAAAAAATTGGTGTACCAACAGTACTAATGTACCTCAGAAAAATTGCCCATGCCCAACCAAGAGGGCAGGTGAAACCCATTAATCGCTTTGGTTAATGTGGCTTAATTTGCAACTAGGCCTGGAGGCAGCCCAGTTAAAATTGGTTTAGGCGCAAGTTTCAACGCTTTAATGTGCATTGAAACATATAAAAATTGTTTACAAAAATTATATGACTGAGCCTTGTGGGCCTAAGAAAAATTGCTTGTTCGGCGTGATTACGTGAGGTTTCAGGAGGAGGAGCAGGAGGAGGAGGATGAATATAATACACAGATTGATGAAGCTAAAAGGTCCCCGTTTTTGATGGTGATAGAGAACGATGCTTCCATCCGCGGGTGCAGCCTACGTATTGTTTAGGTACCGCTGCTGTCTGCTGGTGCAGCCTACGTATTGTTTAGGTATCGCTGCTGTCCGCTGGTGGAGACCAAAAGTCTGGGGAAATCCAGGCTTTGTTCATCTTTATGAGTGTAAGCCTGTCAGCACTGTCGGTTGACAGGCGGGTACGCTTATCCGTGATGATTCCCCCAGCCGCACTAAACACCCTCTCTGACAAGACGCTAGCCGCAGGACAAGCAAGCACCTCCAGGGCATACAGCGCGAGTTCAGGCCACGTGTCCAGCTTCGACACCCAGTAGTTGTAGGGGGCAGAGGCGTCACGGAGGACGGTCGTGCGATCGGCTACGTACTCCCTCACCATCCTTTTACAGTGTTCCCGCCGACTCAGCCTTGACTGGGGAGCGGTGACACAGTCTTGCTGGGGAGCCAGAAAGCTGTTAAAGGCCTTAGAGAGTGTTCCCCTGCCTGCGCTGTACATGCTGCCTGATCTCTGCGCCTCCCCTGCTACCTGGCCCTCGGAACTGCGCCTTCTGCCACTAGCGCTGTCGGATGGGAATTTTACCATCAGCTTGTCCGCCAGGTTCCTGTGGTATAGCATCACTCTCGAACCCCTTTCCTCTTCGGGTATGAGAGTGGAAAGGTTCTCCTTATACCGTGGGTCGAGCAGTGTGTACACCCAGTAATCCGTAGTGGCCAGAATGCGTGTAACGCGAGGGTCACGAGAAAGGCATCCTAACATGAGGTCAGCCATGTGTGCCAGGGTATCTGTACGCAACACATGGCTGTCCTCACTAGGAAGATCACTTTCAGGATCCTCCTCCTCCTCCTCCTCAGGCCATACACGCTGAAAGGATGACAGGCAAGCAGCATGGGTACCCTCAGCAGTGGGCCAAGCTGTCTCTTCCCCCTCCTCCTCCTCCTCCTCAACGCGCTGAGATATAGACAGGAGGGTGCTCTGACTATCCAGCGACATACTGTCTTCCCCCGCCTCTGCTTCCAAGCGCAAAGCGTCTGCCTTTATGCTTTGCAGGGAACTTCTCAAGAGGCATAGCAGAGGAATGGTGACGCTAATGATTGCAGCATCGCCGCTCACCATCTGGGTAGACTCCTCAAAGTTCCAAGGACCTGGCAGATGTCTGCCAACCAGGCCCACTCTTCTGTAAAGAATTGAGGAGGCTGACTCCCACTGCGCCGCCCATGTTGGAGTTGAAATTCCACTATAGCTCTACGCTGCTCATAGAGCCTGGCCAACATGTGGAGCGTAGAGTTCCACCGTGTGGGCACGTCGCACAGCAGTCGGTGCACTGGCAGATGAAACCAATGTTGCAGGGTGCGCAGGGTGGCAGCATCCGTGTGGGACTTGCGGAAATGTGCGCAGAGTCGCCGCACCTTTCCGAGCAGGCCTGACAAGCGTGGGTAGCTTTTCAGAAACCGCTGAACCACCAAATTAAAGATGTGGGCCAGGCATGACACGTGCGTGAGGCTGCCGAGCTGCCGACCCGGCACCAGGTTACGGCTGTTGTCACACACGACCATGCCCGGTTGTAGGCTCAGCGGCGCAAGCCAGCGGTCGGTCTGCTCTGTCAGACCCTGCAGCAGTTCGTGGGCCGTGTGCCTCTTCTCTCCTAAGCTGAGTAGTTTCAGCACGGCCTGCTGACGCTTGCCCACCGCTGTGCTGCCGTGCCCCGCGACACCGACTGCTGGCGACATGCTGCTGCTGATACATCTTGATTGCGAGACAGAGGTTGCGTAGGAGGAGGAGCAGGAGGAGGAGGAGGAGGGTGGTTTAGTGGAGGAAGCATACACCGCCGCAGATACCACCACCGAGCTGGGGCCCGCAATTCTGGGGGTGGGTAGGATGTGAGTGGTCCCAGGCTCTGACTCTGTCCCAGCCTCCACTAAATTCACCCAATGTGCCGTCAGGGAGATATAGTGGCCCTGCCCGCCTGTGCTTGTCCATGTGTCTGTTGTTAAGTGGACCTTGGCAGTAACCGCGTTGGTGAGGGCACGTACAATGTTGCGGGAGATGTAGTGGTGCAGGGCTTGGACGGCACACCTTGAAAAGTAGTGGCGACTGGGAACTGAGTAGCGCGGGGCCGCGGCCGCCATCATACCTTTGAAAGCCTCCGTTTCCACAACCCTATACGGCAGCATCTCCAGGCTGATAAATTTGGCTATGTGCACGTTTAACGCTTGAGCGTGCGGGTGCGTGGCGGCGTACTTGCGCTTGCGCTCCAACACTTGCGCTAGCGACGGCTGGGTGGTGCGCTGAGAGACATTGGTGAATGGGGCCGAGGTCAGCGGAGTTGAGGGTGTGGGTGCAGGCCAGGAGATGGTAGTGCCTGTGTCCTGAGAGGGGGGTTGGATCTCAGTGGCAGGTTGGGGCACAGGGGGAGAGGCAGCGGTGCAAACCGGTGGCGGTGAACGGCCTTCGTCTCACCTTGTGGGGTGCTTGGCCATCATATGTCTGCGCATGCTGGTGGTGGTGAGGCTGGTGGTGGTGGCTCCCCGGCTGATCTTGGCGCGACAAAGGTTGTACACCACTGTTCGTCGGTCGTCTGCACTCTCAGTGAAAAACTGCCAGACCTTTGAGCACCTCGGCCTCTGCAGGGTGGCATGGTGCGAGGGGGCGCTTTGGGAAACAGTTGGTGGATTATTCGGTCTGGCCCTGCCTCTACCCCTGGCCACCGCACTGCCTCTTCCAACCTGCCCTGCTGCTGCACTTGCCTCCCCCTCTGAAGACCTGTCCTCAGTAGGCGTAGCAAACCAGGTGGGGTCAGTCACCTCATCGTCCTGCTGCTCTTCCTCCGAATCCTCTGTGCGCTCCTCCCTCGGACTTACTCCAATTACTACTACCTGAGTGATAGACAACTGTGTCTCATCGTCATCGTCCTCCTCACCCACTGAAAGGTCTTGAGACAGTTGCCGGAAGTCCCCAGCCTCATCCCCCGGACCCCGGGAACTTTCCAAGGGTTGGGCATCGGTCACGACAAACTCCTCCGGTGGGAGAGGAACCATTGCTGGCCATTCTGGGCAGGGGCCCGGGAACAGTTCCTGGGAGTCTGCCTGCTCCTCAGAATGTGTCATTGTAATGGAGTGAGGAGGCTGGGAGGAAGGAGGAGCAGCAGCCAGAGCATTCAGAGGTGCAGCAGTGGACGGCGCTGAATTCTGGGTGGTCGATAGATTGCTGGATGCACTTTCTGCCATCCACGACAGGACTTGCTCACACTGCTCATTTTCTAATAAAGGTCTACCGCGTGGACCCATTAATTGTGAGATGAATGTGGGGACGCCAGAAACGTGCCTCTCTCCTAATCCCGCAGCAGTCGGCTGCGATACAGCTGGATCAGGAGCTCGGCCTGTGCCCACACCGACTTGGGCCTTCGCGTCCTCGCCCGCGTCCACGTCCTCTAGGCCTACCCCTACCCCTCAGCATGCTGTATTACCAGTAGTGCAGAAACAGAACGCTGTAATTAAATGTGCCGCTTATTGGCCTGTGGTTGGAGGCTGACTTCCCTTACGGAACGCACAGCAGAGCCAGGAAACAATTTTGCACACGCCTGTAGTGAGACGTAGGTGTGTATGACTGAGCTAGTGGAATTCAAAGCGCAGAAGCAGTCAAGTGGCCAAAGGCCAGTAGTAGGCCTTAAGTATTTTGCTTCTATTTTTTTAAAATGCTGAGCTGATACAGCAGACAGATACTGTAGGCAGCGTATAATATTATGTATACTGTTTCCCTCTGGCGGGATGACGGCGGAGATGTAACAGAGACAGCAGACCCAGGAAACAATTTTGCGCAAGCCTGCTGAAACGCTTAGCTGCGTATTAATTAGGACTACTACCCCCAGCAGACAGATACTGTAGGCAGCGTATCATATTATGCATACTGTTTCCCTCTGGCGGGATGACGGCGGTGATGTAACAGAGACAGCAGACCCAAGAAACTATTTTGCGCAAGCCTGCTGTAACGCTTAGCTGCGTATTAATTAGGACTACTACCCCCAGCAGACAGATACTGTAGGCAGCGTATAATATTATGTATACTGTTTCCCTCTGGCGGGATGACGGCGGTGATGTAACAGAGACAGCAGACCCAGGAAACAATTTTGCGCAAGCCTGCTGTAACGCTTAGCTGCGTATTAATTAGGACTACTACCCCCAGCAGACAGATACTGTAGGCAGCGTATAATATTATGTATACTGTTTCCCTCTGGCGGGATGACGGCGGTGATGTAACAGAGACAGCAGACCCAGGAAACAATTTTGCGCAAGCCTGCTGTAATGCTTAGCTGCGTATTAATTAGGACTACTACCCCCAGCAGACAGATACTGTAGGCAGCGTATAATATTATGTATACTGTTTCCCTCTGTCGGGATGACGGCGGTGATGTAACAGAGACAGCAGACCCAGGAAACAATTTTGCGCAAGCCTGCTGAAACGCTTAGCTGCGTATTAATTAGGACTACTACCCCCAGCAGACAGATACTGTAGGCAGCATATAATATTATGTATACTGTTTCCCTCTGGCGGGATGACGGCGCTGATGTAACAGAGACAGCAGACCCAGGAAACAATTTTGCGCAAGCCTGCTGAAACGCTTAGCTGCGCATTAATTAGGACTACTACCCCCAGCAGACAGATACTGTAGGCAGCGTATAACATTATGTATACTGTTTCCCTCTGGCGGGATGACGGCGGTGATGTAACAGAGACAGCAGACCCAGGAAACAATTTTGCGCAAGCCTGCTGAAACGCTTAGCTGCGTATTAATTAGGACTACTACCCCCAGCAGACAGATACTGTAGGCAGCGTATAATATTATGTATACTGTTTCCCTCTGGTGGGATGACGGCGCTGATGTAACAGAGACAGCAGACCCAGGAAACAATTTTGCGCAAGCCTGCTGTAACGCTTAGCTGCGTATTAATTAGGACTACTACCCCCAGCAGACAGATACTGTAGGCAGCGTATAATATTATGTATACTGTTTCCCTCTGTCGGGATGACGGCGGTGATGTAACAGAGACAGCAGACCCAGGAAACAATTTTGCGCAAGCCTGCTGTAACGCTTAGCTGCGTATTAATTAGGACTACTACCCCCAGCAGACAGATACTGTAGGCAGCATATAATATTATGTATACTGTTTCCCTCTGGCGGGATGACGGCGCTGATGTAACAGAGACAGCAGACCCAGGAAACAATTTTGCGCAAGCCTGCTGTAACGCTTAGCTGCGTATTAATTAGGACTACTACCCCCAGCAGACAGATACTGTAGGCAGCGTATAATATTATGTATACTGTTTCCCTCTGGCGGGATGACGACGGTGATGTAACAGAGACAGCAGACCCAGGAAACAATTTTGCGCAAGCCTGCTGAAACGCTTAGCTGCGCATTAATTAGGACTACTACCCCCAGCAGACAGATACTGTAGGCAGCGTATAACATTATGTATACTGTTTCCCTCTGGCGGGATGACGGCGGTGATGTAACAGAGACAGCAGACCCAGGAAACAATTTTGCGCAAGCCTGCTGAAACGCTTAGCTGCGTATTAATTAGGACTACTACCCCCAGCAGACAGATACTGTAGGCAGCGTATAATATTATGTATACTGTTTCCCTCTGGTGGGATGACGGCGCTGATGTAACAGAGACAGCAGATCCAGGAAACAATTTTGCGCAAGCCTGCTGTAACGCTTAGCTGCATATTAATTAGGACTACTACCCCCAGCAGACAGATACTGTAGGCAGCGTATAATATTATGTATACTGTTTCCCTCTGGCGGGATGACGGCGGTGATGTAACAGAGACAGCAGACCCAGGAAACAATTTTGCGCAAGCCTGCTGTAACGCTTAGCTGCGTATTAATTAGGACTACTACCCCCAGCAGACAGATACTGTAGGCAGCATATAATATTATGTATACTGTTTCCCTCTGGCGGGATGACGGCGCTGATGTAACAGAGACAGCAGACCCAGGAAACAATTTTGCGCAAGCCTGCTGAAACGCTTAGCTGCGCATTAATTAGGACTACTACCCCCAGCAGACAGATACTGTAGGCAGCGTATAACGTTATGTATACTGTTTCCCTCTGGCGGGATGACGGCGGTGATGTAACAGAGACAGCAGACCCAGGAAACAATTTTGCGCAAGCCTGCTGAAACGCTTAGCTGCGTATTAATTAGGACTACTACCCCCAGCAGACAGATACTGTAGGCAGCGTATAATATTATGTATACTGTTTCCCTCTGGTGGGATGACGGCGCTGATGTAACAGAGACAGCAGACCCAGGAAACAATTTTGCGCAAGCCTGCTGTAACGCTTAGCTGCGTATTAATTAGGACTACTACCCCCAGCAGACAGATACTGTAGGCAGCGTATAATATTATGTATACTGTTTCCCTCTGTCGGGATGACGGCGGTGATGTAACAGAGACAGCAGACCCAGGAAACAATTTTGCGCAAGCCTGCTGTAACGCTTAGCTGCGTATTAATTAGGACTACTACCCCCAGCAGACAGATACTGTAGGCAGCATATAATATTATGTATACTGTTTCCCTCTGGCGGGATGACGGCGCTGATGTAACAGAGACAGCAGACCCAGGAAACAATTTTGCGCAAGCCTGCTGTAACGCTTAGCTGCGTATTAATTAGGACTACTACCCCCAGCAGACAGATACTGTAGGCAGCGTATAATATTATGTATACTGTTTCCCTCTGGCGGGATGACGACGGTGATGTAACAGAGACAGCAGACCCAGGAAACAATTTTGCGCAAGCCTGCTGAAACGCTTAGCTGCGCATTAATTAGGACTACTACCCCCAGCAGACAGATACTGTAGGCAGCGTATAACATTATGTATACTGTTTCCCTCTGGCGGGATGACGGCGGTGATGTAACAGAGACAGCAGACCCAGGAAACAATTTTGCGCAAGCCTGCTGAAACGCTTAGCTGCGTATTAATTAGGACTACTACCCCCAGCAGACAGATACTGTAGGCAGCGTATAATATTATGTATACTGTTTCCCTCTGGTGGGATGACGGCGCTGATGTAACAGAGACAGCAGATCCAGGAAACAATTTTGCGCAAGCCTGCTGTAACGCTTAGCTGCATATTAATTAGGACTACTACCCCCAGCAGACAGATACTGTAGGCAGCGTATAATATTATGTATACTGTTTCCCTCTGGCGGGATGACGGCGGTGATGTAACAGAGACAGCAGACCCAGGAAACAATTTTGCGCAAGCCTGCTGTAACGCTTAGCTGCGTATTAATTAGGACTACTACCCCCAGCAGACAGATACTGTAGGCAGCATATAATATTATGTATACTGTTTCCCTCTGGCGGGATGACGGCGCTGATGTAACAGAGACAGCAGACCCAGGAAACAATTTTGCGCAAGCCTGCTGAAACGCTTAGCTGCGCATTAATTAGGACTACTACCCCCAGCAGACAGATACTGTAGGCAGCGTATAACGTTATGTATACTGTTTCCCTCTGGCGGGATGACGGCGGTGATGTAACAGAGACAGCAGACCCAGGAAACAATTTTGCGCAAGCCTGCTGAAACGCTTAGCTGCGTATTAATTAGGACTACTACCCCCAGCAGACAGATACTGTAGGCAGCGTATAATATTATGTATACTGTTTCCCTCTGGTGGGATGACGGCGCTGATGTAACAGAGACAGCAGACCCAGGAAACAATTTTGCGCAAGCCTGCTGTAACGCTTAGCTGCGTATTAATTAGGACTACTACCCCCAGCAGACAGATACTGTAGGCAGCGTATAATATTATGTATACTGTTTCCCTCTGTCGGGATGACGGCGGTGATGTAACAGAGACAGCAGACCCAGGAAACAATTTTGCGCAAGCCTGCTGTAACGCTTAGCTGCGTATTAATTAGGACTACTACCCCCAGCAGACAGATACTGTAGGCAGCATATAATATTATGTATACTGTTTCCCTCTGGCGGGATGACGGCGCTGATGTAACAGAGACAGCAGACCCAGGAAACAATTTTGCGCAAGCCTGCTGTAACGCTTAGCTGCGTATTAATTAGGACTACTACCCCCAGCAGACAGATACTGTAGGCAGCATATAATATTATGTATACTGTTTCCCTCTGGCGGGATGACGGCGCTGATGTAACAGAGACAGCAGACCCAGGAAACAATTTTGCGCAAGCCTGCTGTAACGCTTAGCTGCGTATTAATTAGGACTACTACCCCCAGCAGACAGATACTGTAGGCAGCGTATAATATTATGTATACTGTTTCCCTCTGGCGGGATGACGACGGTGATGTAACAGAGACAGCAGACCCAGGAAACAATTTTGCGCAAGCCTGCTGAAACGCTTAGCTGCGCATTAATTAGGACTACTACCCCCAGCAGACAGATACTGTAGGCAGCGTATAACATTATGTATACTGTTTCCCTCTGGCGGGATGACGGCGGTGATGTAACAGAGACAGCAGACCCAGGAAACAATTTTGCGCAAGCCTGCTGAAACGCTTAGCTGCGTATTAATTAGGACTACTACCCCCAGCAGACAGATACTGTAGGCAGCGTATAATATTATGTATACTGTTTCCCTCTGGTGGGATGACGGCGCTGATGTAACAGAGACAGCAGATCCAGGAAACAATTTTGCGCAAGCCTGCTGTAACGCTTAGCTGCATATTAATTAGGACTACTACCCCCAGCAGACAGATACTGTAGGCAGCGTATAATATTATGTATACTGTTTCCCTCTGGCGGGATGACGGCGGTGATGTAACAGAGACAGCAGACCCAGGAAACAATTTTGCGCAAGCCTGCTGTAACGCTTAGCTGCGTATTAATTAGGACTACTACCCCCAGCAGACAGATACTGTAGGCAGCATATAATATTATGTATACTGTTTCCCTCTGGCGGGATGACGGCGCTGATGTAACAGAGACAGCAGACCCAGGAAACAATTTTGCGCAAGCCTGCTGAAACGCTTAGCTGCGCATTAATTAGGACTACTACCCCCAGCAGACAGATACTGTAGGCAGCGTATAACGTTATGTATACTGTTTCCCTCTGGCGGGATGACGGCGGTGATGTAACAGAGACAGCAGACCCAGGAAACAATTTTGCGCAAGCCTGCTGAAACGCTTAGCTGCGTATTAATTAGGACTACTACCCCCAGCAGACAGATACTGTAGGCAGCGTATAATATTATGTATACTGTTTCCCTCTGGTGGGATGACGGCGCTGATGTAACAGAGACAGCAGACCCAGGAAACAATTTTGCGCAAGCCTGCTGTAACGCTTAGCTGCGTATTAATTAGGACTACTACCCCCAGCAGACAGATACTGTAGGCAGCGTATAATATTATGTATACTGTTTCCCTCTGTCGGGATGACGGCGGTGATGTAACAGAGACAGCAGACCCAGGAAACAATTTTGCGCAAGCCTGCTGTAACGCTTAGCTGCGTATTAATTAGGACTACTACCCCCAGCAGACAGATACTGTAGGCAGCATATAATATTATGTATACTGTTTCCCTCTGGCGGGATGACGGCGCTGATGTAACAGAGACAGCAGACCCAGGAAACAATTTTGCGCAAGCCTGCTGTAACGCTTAGCTGCGTATTAATTAGGACTACTACCCCCAGCAGACAGATACTGTAGGCAGCGTATAATATTATGTATACTGTTTCCCTCTGGCGGGATGACGACGGTGATGTAACAGAGACAGCAGACCCAGGAAACAATTTTGCGCAAGCCTGCTGAAACGCTTAGCTGCGCATTAATTAGGACTACTACCCCCAGCAGACAGATACTGTAGGCAGCGTATAACATTATGTATACTGTTTCCCTCTGGCGGGATGACGGCGGTGATGTAACAGAGACAGCAGACCCAGGAAACAATTTTGCGCAAGCCTGCTGAAACGCTTAGCTGCGTATTAATTAGGACTACTACCCCCAGCAGACAGATACTGTAGGCAGCGTATAATATTATGTATACTGTTTCCCTCTGGTGGGATGACGGCGCTGATGTAACAGAGACAGCAGATCCAGGAAACAATTTTGCGCAAGCCTGCTGTAACGCTTAGCTGCATATTAATTAGGACTACTACCCCCAGCAGACAGATACTGTAGGCAGCGTATAATATTATGTATACTGTTTCCCTCTGGCGGGATGACGGCGGTGATGTAACAGAGACAGCAGACCCAGGAAACAATTTTGCGCAAGCCTGCTGTAACGCTTAGCTGCGTATTAATTAGGACTACTACCCCCAGCAGACAGATACTGTAGGCAGCATATAATATTATGTATACTGTTTCCCTCTGGCGGGATGACGGCGCTGATGTAACAGAGACAGCAGACCCAGGAAACAATTTTGCGCAAGCCTGCTGAAACGCTTAGCTGCGCATTAATTAGGACTACTACCCCCAGCAGACAGATACTGTAGGCAGCGTATAACGTTATGTATACTGTTTCCCTCTGGCGGGATGACGGCGGTGATGTAACAGAGACAGCAGACCCAGGAAACAATTTTGCGCAAGCCTGCTGAAACGCTTAGCTGCGTATTAATTAGGACTACTACCCCCAGCAGACAGATACTGTAGGCAGCGTATAATATTATGTATACTGTTTCCCTCTGGTGGGATGACGGCGCTGATGTAACAGAGACAGCAGACCCAGGAAACAATTTTGCGCAAGCCTGCTGTAACGCTTAGCTGCATATTAATTAGGACTACTACCCCCAGCAGACAGATACTGTAGGCAGCGTATAATATTATGTATACTGTTTCCCTCTGGCGGGATGACGGCGGTGATGTAACAGAGACAGCAGACCCAGGAAACAATTTTGCGCAAGCCTGCTGTAACGCTTAGCTGCGTATTAATTAGGACTACTACCCCCAGCAGACAGATACTGTAGGCAGCATATAATATTATGTATACTGTTTCCCTCTGGCGGGATGACGGCGCTGATGTAACAGAGACAGCAGACCCAGGAAACAATTTTGCGCAAGCCTGCTGTAACGCTTAGCTGCGTATTAATTAGGACTACTACCCCCAGCAGACAGATACTGTAGGCAGCGTATAATATTATGTATACTGTTTCCCTCTGGCGGGATGACGGCGCTGATGTAACAGAGACAGCAGACCCAGGAAACAATTTTGCGCAAGCCTACTGTAACGCTTAGCTGCGTATTAATTAGGACTACTACCCCCAGCAGACAGATACTGTAGGCAGCGTATAATATTATGTATACTGTTTCCCTCTGGCAGGAGGACGGCGGTGATGTAACAGAGACAGCAGACCCAGGAAACAATTTTGCGCAAGCCTGCTGTAATGCTTAGCTGCGTATTAATTAGGACTACTACCCCCAGCAGACACGCAGTAAACTGAAGACGGTCACAGGCAGCCCAAAAATAGTATTTTTCCCCAATTTTTTTGAAAAAGCCCACTGCCTATATAGCCTGGATATCTCTTTCCCTGCCTCACCTGTACTGGCGCTATACTCTGTACAATGACTGCAGACTGAGGACGCAATGCTCTGCACGCCCGATATACAAAAAAAAAAAAAAAGTGCAACACTGCTAAAAGCAGCCTCAACAGTACTGCAGACGGTCAGATGTGGCCCTAAGAAGGACCGTTGGGGTTCTTGAAGCCTAAAATCACTCCTAATGCTCTCCGTATAGCAGCTCCGGCATCAGCAGCACATTCCCTGATCTCTGTCAGAATGCATCTGTGGCGCGCCGCGGGAGGGGCCGATTTATATACTCGGGTGACACCTGATCTCCCCAGCCACTCACTGCAGGGGGGTGGTATAGGACTTGAACGTCACAGGGGGAAGTTGTAATGCCTTCCCTGTCTTTCTATTGGCCAGAAAAGCACGCTAACGTCTCAGAGATGAAAGTGAAAGTAACCCGAACATCGCGTGGTGCTCGCCTCTAGTAACGAGCATCTCGAACACGCTAATACTCGAACGAGTATCAAGCTCGGACGAGTACGTTCGCTCATCTCTAAACAATACCCTTCCTGACCAACATCTATTGAATAAGCTTTCTTGGCTTTTGAGACTTCACTTATGGGAATAGCCTTTATTGTTTGACTAGGGTGGCAGCTATCTGCCATTGGAATGATATTTCCAGCTACAGGTTTCCAAAAAAGTTGTCTACACTTTATGATTGTCAATATCTCATCTTTGACTAATGTCCTTAAAAATATATGCAGAAGACTAACCATGCCTGTGAATCTGAGACTGTACATATTGTTATTAACATACTGTAACAAATCAGATAGTTAGGAATTCATATCTGATGTGCTGTCTTGGTTGGATGTCACATCGTTACTCCATGCAGCTAAGAGGTCATCAATGTAGCATCCATATCATAGTATACAGTCTACAAAGAATTTGCAACAGAGAAGATGTATTGCTCCTCCCACCACACCTTAACCTCTTAAGCACCAGGCTGTTTTGTACCTTAAAGGGGTTCTCTTAATACAATCTGTATTTTTTCCCCCAATAAATCTGCCCTGCCGGCACAACCTGTTGTAAATAACACATACAAAATGGTTTTTTTCAGAAGTAGTACTTACCTAGGCTCCAATTTTCACCTGCATGCTTTGTTTACATCTTCAGCTCCTCCTGCTAGAAGGTCAACTCCCAGGTCTCCTTGCTGTGATGACCACTTCCGCCCTCACAAAGCTACTTCCGCCAAATTGAGGGCAGTGAATAGAGCTGTGCCTACTACACCAAGCACATTATACTAAAGCCTGCTAGTGCTACAATCTGTCTCTCTCCCCGAACACTCAAGGTTTTCCAAGGGTTATCAGATCTTGTTTGCTATCTCACAGTAGTCACTCCACGTGGTAAAAACAGAAAAAAACATGTCTGCTTCTTTTTTCCCCTCTGACTTTCCCCATGCAATGTATTGTATGAGTGTATATATATTGATTTATCCATGTGTGTATATATATATATATATATATATATATATACACACACATATATATATATATATATATATATATATATATATATATATATATATATACACACTCATGTAATATATATATATATATATATATATACACACACACTCATGTAATATGCAATATATTATATATACATGCACACATACATACGGTCATACCTCTAGTTTCGTTGGTAATCTGTCTGAAAGCAATAGGCCAAACTTGAACCAATGAAACTCAAAGGAAATTATGTCCATAGGAATCAATGTAAATCAAATTAATTTGTTCTAGACATTCCAAAAAAACACACCACATTTAACAGAGACGAAATATGTTTTTTTTAATACCAAAAACAATAAGTGAATATAAAAGACTACTGTAAAGAATAAATGAACATTTACATGTTATTGAACATGTTATTGTGTGTTATCTTTAGTGTTACCTAGGACTGCAGGTCACATCTACTACATTATCTGTCCTCAGTGTTATTACTGTGTTATCTGTGGTGTTACACAGGACTGCAAGTGACATTATTATCTGTCCTCAGCGCCATCACTGTGTGTTATCTGTGGTGTTACATAGGACCGCAGGTGACATCACTGTGTTATCTGTCCTAAGTTATCACTGTGTTCTCTGTGCTGTTACATAGGACTGCAAGTCACATCTTCTACATCATCTGTCCTCAGAGTTATCACTGTGTGTTACGGACAGGACAAGACAGTGACATGCTTACAATTGGCGGACAGGACAGTGACACGCTGACACTTGGACAGGACAGTGACACGCTGACACTTGACGGACAGGGCAGTGACACGCTGACACTTGGACAGGTCAGTGACACTCTGACACTTGACGGACAGGGCAGTGACACGCTGACACTTGGCGGACAGGACAGTGAAACGCTGACACTTGGCGAACAGAACAATAGCATGCTGACACTTGGATGACAGAATAATGTCACACCGACATTTGGTGGACAGGATAATGGCACACTGACACTTGGGGTACATCATTATGACACACTGACAAATGGGGGATGGGATAACGGCACGACGTCACTCAGGGGACAGGATAATGCATGACGACACTTGGGGAAAAGAATAATGGCACATACACATTAGGGGAACAAGATAATGGCACGCCAACACTTAGGGAACTGGTGGGTGGCACGCCGACACTTGGGGGACAGGTGGATGGCACGCCGACACTTGGGGGACAGGACAATGGCACGCCGACACTTGGGGGACAGGACGTTGGATCGCCGACTCTTGGGGGACAGGACAATGGCACGCCGACAACTGGCATGCCATTATCCTGTCCCCCGACACTATTTATATATATATTTATTGGATAGACAGGACAAGGTGCAATGTGTTTCGGAGCTGAAAAAAGCTGCTTTCTCAAGCGCAATAATCTAAATATAAATATAAAGTATAGTATATAGTGCAGAAAGTAAAATAAAATACAAGAAAGGATGGGATAACGGCATATTTTATACGCACACACAAATATATCTGTGTGTGTGTGTGTGTATATATATATATATATATATATATATACACACACACACATAAATATATATTTTTACACGGTTACACGGGATGGATGGATGGACGGCGATTACAAGAAACGCTGCTACCAGAAGAGCAAGATAAGCTTTATTTTTCTATTAGCTAATAGAAATGTATTCTAACTGACAAGAATGTCAGGGATACATTTCTATTGGCCACTGCTTTAACCAGTGAGTGCGCAAGCGCTAGAGCCCTGTCTAGCCCGTGCACTTGCGTCTCTCTTCCTCTCCCTCGCACATGCGCACGCTCGTGACAACGCATCACCTGCACTCACGGCGAAGTCTTGTGCTTGCGCGAGATTACAAGCCGATGAGCATTCGGCGCTTGCAGCCAAGACAATGAACGCTACGTCACTAGTGACGTAATGTACATTGAACTTCAGGAAGGAGAATGTAGCGCAATGTGCGTTACTTCACCGTATGCAGCTAAATCAGGCAGCTGCAGGTCACGTGACACAAGGTACTAGACAATGCAGGAGAAGCTTGGACAGGAGAAGAAGAGGTAAGCAGGCTGCCTGGGGAGCAATAGGTAAGTATATAATTTTTTGTTTTTAATGACAGAACCCCTTTAAGGACCAGACACTTTTTAGGGATTTTACCCATGTGGTGGTTTAACTGCCCTATATTTTTTCCTTCAGCTACTGAAATTATTTTTGCAGCGTTTTTATTCCTGTGACATATAGGGTTTTTTTTTTAAATATCTTTTTCATTGACTTTTTTCAGCTTTTTTTTTTTTTATTGGGGGTAAAAAGCTAAAAACTTATTTACAGGAAAAATCATCCCCTGTAGTGAAAATAGTCACTGGCAGAGCTGATCAGGGTCTGCTATGACCCTGCAGCGTTGCTGTAGCAGGGAATCCCGGCGGTCACATGACTGCCGGCTTGTGTAGTGGAAGTTATACTTCCATTTTCAGTTTTCAGTACATAGCGCTCATTGAGCGCTATGTACCCGGGAAAAGAGAAGGCAAAAAGGGTTAAAACTCCCTCCTACCTTCTCTTACAGGTCATTAGAGTGACTAACAGATAACAACTCGACATGCTTCTGATTTATTACAGAAGCAGGGGCTTTAAACCGCCATATTTTTACTATCTGCTGGGTTTAAAGCCCAGGACCAAGCGCCGTACATTTACAGTGCTTGGTCCTTGATGGATTAAATAAATTGGTGAAGGAGGGAGAAAATACCAAGCCCATGGGAGTACCTCTAATGTATAACAAAAAAAACCGCACACAAATCCTGGTACATGTTGCACCAGGGGCTGGAGCAACTGATCTTGAGTGACACAGTGCCTGTAAGGGGTTAAGAGAAGTTGGGGGGCCCCAGGATAAACTTTTGCACCCAGGCCCATGAGCCTTTAGCTATAACCCAGCCTGCAATATTGGGTCTTAAATAGAGTTGAGCGAACGTACTCTGCCGAGCTCGATGCTCGTTCGAGTATTAGCGTACTCGATGGTGTTCGTTACTCAAACAAGCATCACGCCGTGTTCGACCCCCACCCAGTTTTTGGCTCCGCCACACTGTGACGTGCCTGTTTTGGCCCCTCCCCGCCGAGACGCAACACACTGTGTCAATGGCAAAATTTAGGCAGGCAGGCAGGAGAGAGAAAGAGAGAGAGAGAACACACGAACCAAGAAAAAAAAAAAAAAAAAGCTCGGCACCCGGCGTCCCACATACAAAAACGCTTGAGTCTCCCATTGTAGTCAATGGGGTTCGTTACTCGAGTAGAGCTTTCGAATTTTACGAAAAGCTCGACTTGTGCATCTTTGGAAGCCCATAAAATATGGGCATAGTGGGATTGCCATTAACAAGAAAATGGGCTTCTTTCTGACTAATACTTTTTTCACCAATATTTTGCAACTTTTTGGAACAAACAGTTGTAAGATCATGTAATAGTTTTTGTAGGTAAAAACATCATTTAAAATAACATGCCTGCTTTAGATATATGCCGATGTCCAAAATGACCATGGAGCCTCCCTTACCTGCGTTCTTTATAATAAGATTGTCATAACTTTTTTAATAAATTGATACAGTAGCTGTAAAGCATTTTCCACTTAAATTTGGACTAAAACTCATCTAATGCTGGGACCCTAGATTGAATGGGATAAAATGAAGCATAAGAGACACTGAAATAAACCCTATTAATATCACAATTTAATGCATGTTTATTCTCTTGCTCTAATTGTTGTAATAACGATAGAGAAAAATGGTCCTTGAAGCTGAGACCAGCAAAATCATTGGGTACCTGGCGACAAACTATACTATGATCAATGGACAATGTTAATTCAAGATCATTTTGATAAAAATATTTTTTTGTGATTATGAGGCAGCTTTCAAATGGACCACAAAATCGTGTGATTTTGTAGCGATCCGACAGCGCTACAAAACATATGTGTGTGAAGCCCATGGTTTTCAATTTTTCAATGGGTTCCTTAACATTTGTGATGTTTTGTCTGATGCTATCTTGTTAGAAAAAAAAAAACAGATGCGATGCGTTTTTAACATTGGAAAGTCCTATTGACTTGTGCGATAAAAATTGTGCGACTTTATCGCAAGCGGCCACGATGTGAGATTATTCTAAAAAAGAAGCAGCAATATCGCTAAAAAAAGCGCTGTAACAAAGATGCGATTTGCCCATGCTTTTCTCGCTGCAATTTCGCTGTCGCCCAGATGAAAAAGGCCTTAAAGGGGCTCTATCACTAAAAAAGAAAAATGCTATACTTATCTATTCCTCCCCCATAGGTTTACTTACCAGATCTTAACCTCCCCCATGTTCTCCTGTCTCCTGCTGTCCGGGGGCTCACTTCAGCTCCAGCTGCCTGATTCTGCCCCTTCCTGTGAGGTTGCGTATAGAGATGAGCGAACGTACTCGTCCGAGCTTGATACTCGTTCGAGTATTAGCGTGTTCGAGATGCTCGTTACTCGTAACGAGTACCACGCGATGTTCGGGTTACTTTCACTTTCATCTCTGAGACGTTAGCGCGCTTTTCTGGCCAATTGAAAGACAGGGAAGGCATTACAACTCCCCCCTGTGACGTTCAAGCCCTATACCACCCCCCTGCAGTGAGTGGCTGGCGAGATCAGGCGTCACCCGAGTATAAAAATCGGCCCCTCCCGCGGCTCGCCACAGATGCGTTCTGACATAGCTGAGGGAAAGTGCTGCTGCTGGTGCTGCTGCTATAGGGAGAGTGTTAGGAGTTATTATAGGCTTCAAGAACCCCAACGGTCCTTCTTAGGGCCACAGCTAACCGTGTGCAGTACTGTGGAGGCTGCTTTTTGCAGTGTTGCACATTTTTTTTTTTTTTTGGTATATCGGCCGTGCAGAGCATTGCGCCCTGCAGTAATACTCCAGGGACAGAAGTGCTTAGGCAGGGAGAGCGTTAGGAGTATTTTAGGCTTCAAGAACCCTAACGGTCCTTCTTAGGGCCACATCTAACCGTGTGCAGTACTGTGGAGGCTGCTTTTTGCAGTGTTGCACTTTTTTTTTTTTTTGGTATATCGGCCGTGCAGAGCATTGCGCCCTGCAGTAATACTCCAGGGACAGAAGTGCTTAGGCAGGGAGAGCGTTAGGAGTATTTTAGGCTTCAAGAACCCTAACGGTCCTTCTTAGGGCCACATCTAACCGTGTGCAGTACTATGGAGGCTGCTTTTTGCAGTGTTGCACTTTTTTTTTTTTTTGGTATATCGGCCGTGCAGAGCATTGCGCCCTGCAGTAATACTCCAGGGACAGAAGTATGGAGGCAGGGACAGAAGACATATTATTGATTGAATATAGGCAGTGGGCCTTTTCTAAAAAATATTGGGCAAAAAATCTATTTGGCCTGCCTGTCACTGTGCTCAGTGTTCTGGGTCTGTGTGTGCAGGGTGTAGTAGTTCTACAAAATCATACGCAGCCAGCTAAGTGTTACAGCAGGCTTGCGCCAAATTATTTCCTGGCTCTGTCTGGGCTCTGAAATCACCGCTGTGTTGCAGTTAACAGTGCAACACTCTGCAGTTCTATGACATAGTCCAGGGACAGAAGTGTGGAGGCAGGGACAGAAGACATATTATTGATTGAATATAGGCAGTGGGCCTTTTCTAAGAAATATTGGGCAAAAAATCTATTTGGCCTGCCTGTCACTGTGCTCAGTGTTCTGGGTCTGTGTGTGCTGGGTGTAGTAGTTCTACAAAATCATACGCAGCCAGCTAAGTGTTACAGCAGGCTTGCGCCAAATTATTTCCTGGCGTTCCGTAAGCGAAGTCAGCCTCCAACCACAGGCCAATAAGCGGCACATTTAATTACAGCGTTCTGTTTCTGCATTACTGGTAATACAGCATGCTGAGGGGTAGGGGTAGGCCTAGAGGACGTGGACGCGGCCGAGGACGCGGAGGCCCAAGTCAGGGTGTGGGCACAGGCCGAGCCAGTGCGGTGGCCAGGGGTAGAGGCAGGGCCAGACCGAATAATCCACCAACTGTTTCCCAAAGCGCCCCCTCACGCCATGCCACCCTGCAGAGGTCAAGGTGCTCTACAGTGTGGCAGTTTTTCACAGAGACGCCTGACGACTGACGAACAGTGGTGTGCAACCTTTGTCGCGCCAAGATCAGCTGGGGAGGCACCACCACCAGCATGCGCAGGCATATGATGGCCAAGCACCCCACAAGGTGGGACGAAGGCCGTTCACCGCCTCCGGTTTGCACCACTGCCTATCCCCCTGTGCCCCAACCTGCCACTGACATCCAACCCCCCTCTCAGGGCACAGGCACTACCGTCTCCTGGCCTGCACCCACACCCTCACCTCCGCTGTCCTCGGCCCCATCCAGCAATGTCTCTCAGCGCAGCGTCCAGACGTCGCTAGCGCCACTGTTTGAGCGCGAGCGCAAGTACGCCGCCACGCACCCGCACGCTCAAGCGTTAAACGTGCACATTGCCAAATTGATCAGCCTGGAGATGCTGCCGTATAGGCTTGTGGAAACGGAGGCTTTCAAAAGCATGATGGCGGCGGCGGCCCCGCGCTACTCGGTTCCCAGTCGCCACTACTTTTCCCGATGTGCCGTCCCAGGCCTGCACGGCCACGTCTCCCGCAATATTGTACGCGCCCTCACCAACGCGGTTACTGCCAAGGTCCACTTAACAACCAACACGTGGACAAGCACAGGCGGGCAGGGCCACTATATCTCCCTGACGGCACATTGGGTGAATTTAGTGAAGGCTGGGACAGAGTCAGAGCCTGGGACCGCTCACGTCCTACCCACCCCCAGAATTGCGGGCCCCAGGTCGGTGGTGGTATCTGCGGCGGTGTATGCTTCCTCCACTAAACCACCCTCCTCCTCCTCCTCCTCCTACGCAACCTCTGTCTCGCAATCAAGATGTGTCAGCAGCAGCACGTCGCCAGCAGTCCGTGTCACGCGGCGTGGCAGCACAGCGGTGGGCAAGCGTCAGCAGGCCGTGCTGAAGCTACTCAGCTTAGGAGAGAAGAGTCAGACGGCCCACGAACTGCTGCAGGGTCTGACAGAGCAGACCAACCGCTGGCTTGCGCCGCTGAGCCTCCAACCGGGCATGGTCGTGTGTGACAACGGCCGTAACCTGGTGGCGGCTCTGCAGCTCGGCAGACTCACGCACGTGCCATGCCTGGCCCATGTCTTTAATTTGGTGGTTCAGCGCTTTCTGAAAAGCTACCCACACTTGCAATACCTGCTCGGAAAGGTGCGCCAGCTCTGCGCACATTTCCACAAGTCCCACACGCACGCTGCCACCCTGCGGTCACTGCAACATCGGTTTCATCTGCCACTGCACCGATTGCTGTGCGACGTGCCCACACAGTGGAACTCTCCGCTCCACATGTTGGCCAGGCTCTATGAGCAGCGTAGAGCTATTGTGGAATACCAACTCCTACATGGGCAGCGTAGTGGGAGTCAGCCTCCTCAATTATTTACAGAAGAGTGGGCCTGGTTGGCAGACATCTGCCAGGTCCTTGGAAACTTTGAGGAGTCTACCCAGATGGTGAGCGGGGATGCTGCAATCATTAGCGTCACCATTCCTCTGCTATGCCTCTTGAGAAGTTCCCTGCAAAGCATAAAGGCAGACGCTTTGGAATCGGAAACGGAGGCGGGGGAAGACAGTATGTCGCTGGATAGTCAGAGCAACCTCATGTCTATATCTCAGCGCGTTGAGGAGGAGGGGGAGGAGCATGAGGAGGATCGGGAAGAGACAGCTTGGCCCACTGCTGAGGGGACAGATGCTGCTTGCCTGTCATCCTTTCAGCGTGTATGGCCAGAGGAGGAGGAGGAGGAGGAGGGGGAGGAGCATGAGGAGGAGGGGGAAGAAACAGCTTGGCCCACTGCTGAGGGTACAGATGCAGCTTGCCTGTCATCCTTTCAGCGTGTATGGCCAGAGGAGGAGGAGGAGGAGGAGGAGGATCCTGAAAGTGATCTTCAGAGTGAGGACAGCCATGTGTTGCGTACAGGTACCCTGGCACACATGGCTGACTTCATGTTAGGATGCCTTTCTCGTGACCCTCGCGTTACATGCATTCTGGCCACTACGGATTACTGGGTGTACACACTGCTCGACCCACGGTATAAGGAGAGCCTTGGCACTCTCATTCCCGAAGAGGAAAGGGGTTCGAGAATGATGCTACACCACAGGGCGCTGGTGGACAAACTGATGGTAAACTTCCCATCCGACAGCGCTAGTGGCCGAAGGCGCATTTCCGCGGCCCAGGTAGCAGGGGAGGCGCAGAGATCAGGCAGCATGTACAGCGCAGGCAGGGGAACACTCTCTAAGGCCTTTGACAGCTTTATGGCTCCCCACCAAGACTGTGTCACCGGTCCCCAGTCAAGGCTGAGTTGGCGGGAGCACTGTAAAAGGATGGTGAGGGAGTACGTAGCCGATCGCACGACCATCCTCGGTGACGCCTCTGCCCCCTACAAGTACTGGGTGTCGAAGCTGGACACGTGGCCTGAACTCGCGCTGTATGCCCTGGAGGTGCTTGCTTGTCCTGCGGCTAGCGTCTTGTCGGAGAGTGTGTTTAGTGCGGCTGGGGGAATCATCACAGATAAGCGTACCCACCTGTCAACCGACAGTGCCGACAGGCTTACACTCATCATGATGAACAAAGCCTGGATTTCCCCAGACTTCTCTTCTCCACCAGCGGACAGCAGCGATACCTAAACAATACGTAGGCTGCACCTGCGGATGGAAGCATCGTTCTCTATCACCATTCAAAACGGGGACCTTTTTGCTTCATCAATCTGTGTATAATATTCTATTCCTCCTCCTCCGCCTGCTCCTCCTCCTGAAACCTCACATAATCACGCCGAACGGGCAATTTTTCTTAGGCCCACAAGGCTCAGTCATATAATTTTTCTAAACAATTTTTATACGTTTCAATGCTCATTAAAGCGTTGAAACTTTCACCTGAACCAATTTTTATTTTAACTGGGCTGCCTCCAGGCCTAGTTTCCAATTAAGCCACATTAACCAAAGCGATTAATGGGTTTCACCTGCCCTCTTGGTTGGGCATGGGCAATTTTTCTCAGGTACATTAGTACTGTTGGTACACCAATTTTTGGGGGCCCTCGCCTACAGTGTAATCAAATTAATTTTTTGCCCACCTGCATTACAGCTCACGTAACATCAGCTGTGTTGGGCACTGCAATGGGATATATTTATGTACCGCCCGTGGGTTCCAGGGAGCCACTCATGCTGTGGGTCCACAGGGAGTTGTAACTACATGTGTCCACTTCTAAAGAACCCCAGTCTGACTGGGGCATGCAGTGTGGGCCGAAGCCCACCTGCATTAAACATGAATTTATTACCTCAGCTGTGATGGGCAATGCAATGGGATATATTTATCTACCGCCGGTGGCTTCCTGGCACCCACCCATGCTGTCGGTCCACAGGGAGTTGTAACTACATGTGTCCATTTCTAAAGAACCCCAGTCTGACTGGGGCATGCAGTGTGGGCCGAAGCCCACCTGCATTAAACATGAATTTATTACCTCAGCTGTAATGGGCAATGCAATGGGATATATTTATCTACCGCCGGTGGCTTCCTGGCACCCACCCATGCTGTCGGTCCACAGGGAGTTGTAACTACATGTGTCCATTTCTAAAGAACCCCAGTCTGACTGGGGCATGCAGTGTGGGCCGAAGCCCACCTGCATTAAACATGAATTTATTACCTTAGCTGTGTTGGGCAATGCAATGGGATATATTTATGTACCGCCTGTGGGTTCTAGGGAGCCACCCATGCTGTGGGTCCACAGGGAGTTGTAACTACATGTGTCCACTTCTAAAGAACCCCAGTCTGACTGGGGCATGCAGTGTGGGCCGAAGCCCACCTGCATTAAACATGAATTTATTACCTCAGCTGTGATGGGCAATGCAATGGGATATATTTATGTACCGCCGGTGGGTTCCAGGGAGCCACCCATGCTGTGGGTCCACAGGGAGTTGTAACTACATGTGTCCACTTCTAAAGAACCCCAGTCTGACTGGGGCATGCAGTGTGGGCCGAAGCCCACCTGCATTAAACATGAATTTATTACCTCAGCTGTGATGGGCAATGCAATGGGATATATTTATGTACCGCCGGTGGGTTCCAGGGAGCCACCCATGCTGTGGGTCCACAGGGAGTTGTAACTACATGTGTCCACTTCTAAAGAACCCCAGTCTGACTGGGGCATGCAGTGTGGGCCGAAGCCCACCTGCATTAAACATGAATTTATCACCTCAGCTGTGATGGGCAATGCAATGGGATATATTAATCTACCACCAGTGGGTTCCAGGGAGCCACCCATGCTGTGGATGCACACGGAATTCCCATTGCGGAGTTGTACCTGCCTGTGACTATTTATAAAAAAACGCGGTCTGACTGGGGCATGCAGACACCTTGACAGAATGAATAGTGTGTGGCACATAGGTTCCCCATTGCTATGCCCACGTGTGCAGCTCCAGATGGAGGTGGCACAGGATTGCATTTCTCATTGCTTCTGTACAGCATTGTGGACTATCGCCCCGCCCCTTTTAAAGAGGGTCGCTGCCTAGCCGTGCAAACCCTCTGCAGTGTGTGCCTGCTTTTCCTCTGGCAGACGCACTTATAAATAGACATGAGGGTGGCGTGGCATGAGGGCAGCTGAAGGCTGCGCAGGGACAGTTTGGTGTGCGCTGTGGACACTGGGTCGTGGGGGGGAGGGGGGGGGGGGGTTGGGCAGCATTTAACCCAGGAGAAGTGGCAGCGGAGTGTCATGCAGGCAGTGATTGTGCTTTGTTGGAGGTGGTGCGGTGCTTAGCATAGTATGCATTGCTAATGAGGGCTTTTCAGAAGTCAAAGTTGTTGGGAGGGGGGGCCCCACTCTTGCCGCTATTGTGGCTTAATAGTGGGACCTGGGAACTTGAGATGCAGCCCAACATGTAGTCCCTCGCCTGCCCTATCCGTTGCTGTGTCGTTCCCATCACTTTCTTGAATTGCCCCGATTTTCACAAACGAAAACCTTAGCGAGCATCGGCGATATACAAAAATGCTCGGGTCGCCCATTGACTTCAGTGGGGTTCGTTATTCGAAATGAACCCTCGAGCATCGCGAAAAGTTCGTCCCGAGTAACGAGCACCCGAGCATTTTGGTGCTCGCTCATCTCTAGTTACGTACATTAGGTTGGCAGTCTGCCAATGTACGGTATGTCACAGCTCACAGGCCAGCAAGAGGACTGCCTATCTTCTTCAGAGATTGCTCATGTGAGCTATCTCTGAAATAGATTACAATTCCTTCCTAGGCAGTGAAGCTACAGCACAGGGATGTGACCTTCACTGACCCAGCAGGAAGGAGTTTGTGATAAAGCTGCCTTCATAACACGCTGGGCCCAGCCTGCAGTGGGCTGACCTGGGGCACTGGAGAAGCTCAACCAGGAGAAGATGTGATAAGGAGACAGACAGGGAAGGAATAGGTTAGTTTAGATTTTTTTTTTTTTTATGACAAAACCCCTTTAATCTCACTAATCTATTTAGATCTAAAAATAGTTTGGAACAGGTCAAAGTTAGTTAATGGGACAAAATTTGCTCCCCTGGACAAAACTTTGATCTGCTTAATTGACAAGATTATACATGTTAGAACCACTAAACTGCCCAACATGTCCTGTATGGATGTTACTCTTTCTTTCTGGTAGGATATCTTCTGAGCATCTATGTGTTCTCTTCCCCCCTCTTCTGCCTGTGCTATTTGATCTATATACATTGCTAGTAGTAACATGGGAACCACCTTGATCACGCGTAGACTCTGAATCAAAACTCTCTGTATAAGAATCAGTGGTGTCTAAATCAGTAGAACTAAAAGTCATATGAGATACATTTTTGCGACCCACTCTCTTATCTTTTGCTACTTTCTTTAGAATAGATTTTGGATTGGAACCCTGTCTCCAGGTGTACACACCATTATTACTATAGTTTTCTAACTCATGCTCATATTTTTTTGCACTTCACATGCATGATAAATGTTCCCAAATTATTAAGATTTATCTTCATGTTATCCTCAAACTTGGAAAAGTCATTCAACAATTTATACTTAGCTGTAGCTTCTTGGAGTTCCCCAATGGATCTTTGCAATTCCACTAGTTCTCGTCCTTTATGTTCAACTAGAAGTCCCGTAAGGAATAAGGAACATTGAGTAAGAATGTTTTTCCACTTATCCATGAAGTCTGTCGAATATACTGTGGTTGGGATCTTCTTCAAGCGTAGTCCACGTGGGACCATGCTCTATCCATGTATGTCTTTAATGTACTATGATTTCACCACGTTTTCAATTCAGACACAAGTACCTATTCTGACTGATGAAACAAGTCTCGGCAAGTTGTTGAATCAGAATTAACCACTTGTGTCTCTCCAAAACCTGAGCTAATTTACTTGTACGGCTTTTGCTTGTCTCCATAGCAGGAGGAAAGAATTCCCATATAGGCAAGTAAAGACTTATGAATACTAATGACAGTTCTGTGATTATACATATAGCATGGGTGTAAATTCAACAACATTCAGTTCAAATGGTTAGTGGGTTCAAGGTACCAGAAAGCTACCAAAGTAAAATGTATGTTGAAGTGCTCTCACACCAAACTTCAGCAATTCAACCAACTCAATGATGCATAGAGTGCCTTGGACAGCTGCTATAATCAGTCCATAAATGCATACAAAGAGAAGAACGTAGTCCAGCGCCTCCAAGAAAATGATTTCTTCTTTGTTGTTCTATTGTAAAAAAAAAACAGGATAAAAAGTCCAAAATAACTAAATTCAGATGCATTTCGAACCGAGAATTGATGAACATTTAGCAGGAATAGAGAAAAAAACTGCATATTCTTGGTGCAATAAAAAACTTTTTGGACAAACATAATGGATCTTTGCGGGACTTTTGCTTCAAAAGAGTGGAAAAAGTAAACGTACCATACAGAAGGGAAACTGGAGAAAATTGGTTTTGATCCATGAGGCTTTTGGATACTTGGAATATCTATAAGGCATCCTAAGAGGCTAAGGGTGCTTTTTAAAAGGAACAACTATTGTTCAAACGAGTGAAAGTGATCTAAATGCGAGCCAAAGACTGACTGATGAATAAGAATCATTTGCTTTTCATTCGTTGTTCATTTTATGCTGGCAAAAAACTATCATTGGCTCGTTTACTTATCGTTCGGTTTAAACAGCAATCATTCAATCCTTTTCATTCACTTATACAGGGACTGAATGTTTCTGAACTATTATTGTTTGAACAAGTCAACAATACATTTGACTGTCTGAACAAGCTGCACAAGTACAAACGTATTAGCGGTGACATCACTCACTTGTTCAAATCAGAATTAACTGTAAATTTACTGAAAGTGTAGTATTTAGTGCTTATGTTGAAGCACTCCATTAAATTTAGAATCAACAATAAGACCATCAGGATCTGAGTTCTGCCGTGTGTCCAAAATAATTAATGGTAATCATCGGGGAAAGAACAAGAGACATCACTGTCCTCTTTGAGTGCTAATTTTATTTATGGTGCAAAGTAGAACAAAGACAGGTATAATTGTCCAATCAACAGGGAGACAACACCATAAAAGTAGGACATTTTTACAAACATTTAGTGCTCATTAATGAATACATTACTACTTCGATTAGAGTAAAGGAATGCAGATACAAAGACTAAACATGGTCTCCACGAGACGCTCGAGCCCTCACGACAAGGACAGCTTTGTCAGGGTTTGTGCTTCTTTAAAAACTTCAGACTAAGCTATATTAACCCTTTGAATAAAAAGTGTAACTCATATACTTTTACACATAGGTAGTATACCAAAGCCTGGTTTTCAAGAAAGAGTTTTTACCCTATACTGGACCAACTCCCTTTTCCAAAGCCTGCTTTTCTTCAATTGTTTGACTTACACCCATATGTTAATTACCAGCTCAGGATTAATCTTGTCTCTTGTGTTTTAAATGGAACTTTGTGTTCATTTTATTTTATGCAGTGAACAAGAGCCGCTTGTGGCTTAAAATGTGCCTGAATTTATTCATTTTGGACTTTTTATTCTATTTTTCTACAACAGAATAATAACGAAGAAATCATTTTATTGGTGCTGCTGGACTATGTTCTACTCATTTATGCATTTATGGACTGATTAGTGGCAGCTGTCTGAGGCACTTTGCATTATTTAGCTGGGTGGATTGCTGAGGTTTGGTGTGGGAGCACTTCTACATATATTTTACTTTGTCTGTAACATAGCAAGGGATATTCTGGGAATATGATTTTCAGCCAGGCAGCCATGCTTATGTAATATGTGATGTAGTTTTCTTGCAGTTTTCCTTAGTACCTCTAGCTGTGGATTGCAGGTCCTCATGACTTTGGTGATTTGATTATCTATTGAAGTAGGATAGTAGCCTTGATTTAAAAATGTCCTTTTAAGATAGTATAAATGTCCATCCATCGTTTGAGCTGGAACAGATCTGATTATATCTGATGGCCTGGCCATAGATGATGGACTTTTTAATATGTTTGGAGTAGAAGCTGACCCATCTGATGTGTTCCAATAGGTTTTCGGCACAGGGATGTCTGGATTGAGTTGTTTAGCGTTTTTCTGGTGGTGTTCAGAAAGTGTATTTCCCCATATGACTAGCTTAAAGTTTATGGCAGAGTGAAATTCATTGAATCTTTCATGGAATTTTATTAACTCTTGTTTAGAGTTAGTGCAGATGATTACAATGTCATCAGTGTATCGGAGGTAGACTAACAGTTTTGCCATGAAAAGTTGGCGTATTGCATTGTCATTTTACTACCCATGGTGGTTCCAGTGGGATGAAGGTATATCTCTCTTCACCAAAAGAGAGTCAAATAACATTTGACATCATGCTATTTAACATTGTTGGCAATTACTGTTTATGAGAGCCTTGGCTGGGGTCTGCTATTGGGAGCAAAAAAAAAATATTGCTCAGAGTTAGTCATGCCAAAGGTATCTAACATTTTCTCCAATTCTGCTCTATAGCATGGACCATTTTGTTAACTGAAAGTCAACTAAATCTATGGGCCAACAACTATTTTATGTCTATGGCTATGTTTATTTTATGTCTACATTTTTTAGTTTACTTCCTCTGGGGAAAATATAAAGTTTCATTCACCCAATTTGGTTATCCCTTAAATGTCTGCCATTTAATATTAGCAAATACTACTGATAACTTCTAAGGAAAACTCTAAGTTCATTATCTTGTGAACATTCCAATACCTACAAAAATTGTTAACAATTTTATCATTATTTTAGTTGTTAACTAAGTATTTTTGTAATATATGGTAGATGGTTGACCAAAGGTGAAGTAATTTTTAAGTTCAAAGTGAAGTAAAAATAATGAGTCTTCACTCCTATGTCTCATACTGATTCGAACTTGAACTTGAGCCCGCACTTGAACATAAAGACCTTACAGTAAAATGTACTCTGCTTTCACTTAAAAAAGACCATTTTTTAAATTTTGTTTTGGATTTATTATTATATATGAACCTCTTTTACAAAATATCAAAAAATATCCACAAACAATGTCCTTGTTTTGTTCTACTCATCAGGAGTTGATACGCCCCATATTCCGCCAGCTGATAGGATAATCAATCTCAATTCTGAATCAATAAGGTTTAATGCCAAACATATGACTAAATGTGATAGTGAGTGACAGGGACCAATGCCATTTATATTACAACCTGAACCATGTTTTCCAAGACCCCACAAGCAGCAATGGTAACCATAGAAAGTCTTGACGCATTAACCTCCTCTGCATCCGCTACTGAGCCATCCTGCCAATGCTGCAGGTGCTTGGCTATCTAATTTTCAACCCTTTGATTATGAAAGTGTGCCTCCTGATCCTCTCCATTAATCAACACGCTTTAACGCCAGCTATGCAAATGCTTGGTCTTCCAGTCCTCGTCTGTCTAAGCCAAACAGGCCTCTTGCCAGCCATACAAATGCCAGTGCTTCTAATGCTCTCCAGCATTAATCAGCAGGCTTTATGGTAACCCTGTAAATGCCTTGCATTCCCTCCTTAGCCTTTTGCTAAGATCCAGCATGGATTAGTTCAGTTTAAATTATTGTTCATTTTCTAAAATCCTCCTGGCTAGCCAATCAGCATTAGGAAGACCATGGCTAATCATCTTCTATTATACATAACAGCTTATATTCAGTTATGAATGGCACTGTATAAGCTGGCAATAGGAAAGCCTCAGTGAATACAAGTGTTATAAAGTTGATAACAGGAGCTTCTAAATTGCAGATACCATGGGATATATTATACAGGGTCACGATTGATGCTGCTGCTAGAACAAACAATACAAATGCTGCTCTCTGTGAGATCTCAGTTTGCAGAACATGATACCGACATGGTAGATGATGATAAAGGACATTTTAAGTCAAATAGCAATTTCTGCCCAACAATTTATATAGGTGACCACAATATGTCTTGGGCACCATATGGAGCTTACAGGACTCTTTTTAGCTCTTTCTGACTCCCCAACGTCATGGTTAAGAAATACCCATTACATAGTAAGACAATCTCATTCTCTTCATTGCTGATCTCCTGCTATAGATATTGGCATGGGAAGAGTGCCTGTTGATCTTTGGCTCAAATAGTTGTTACTCTTTGTTTTAGTAGAAAGCAATGCAAAAGCATGGATTGTAAGGCCATTACATTGGAATGGCCAGTGGTCACTGCCAGAGGCGTAACTTGAAGCTCCTGGGCCCCAATGCAAAACCTGGAACGGGGCCCCCAACTATAATGCTTTATTCATAGTACTGGGCTCCCTATATGGAGAAGAGAGGCCTTATGGGCCCCCCAAGGCTCCTGGGCCCGGGTGCAACCGCATCCCCTGCATCCTCTATAGTTACGCCCCTGGTCACTGCTATGTAAGTCTCTTAATGTCAGTAATATATGGCTGGCACAATTTCTTGGGGCATAATTCTATTTGGTATGTGAACAAAATTTTGGGCAATGCTAATCACACCTCTTCTTGGAATATTGCATCCTTATGTCACACCAGTTGTCCATGGATTTCTGCAATCCTGTGAATCTTGTTGGAGACTAATTAGGACACTAAATATTGTACCATTGGAGTCTGAGCTGGTGAATATACTACTGGATACCAGGTACACGGCATCATTTTCTTTATCTACCTAGTTCACTAAAATGGCTTGTCTCGGCTCTGATATATGGGCGCACACTATAGGAATGCAAAACATTTTTATGACTTCAAAACTAATGTAGACTATGTGGGTAAAAATTCACATTTTAATTTATTCTGGGCTCGGTATTTACACTGAGGTCTGGTGTGAGGTACCCATTTATGTTTGGGGTTTGGTCTGGGGTCTAGTGTATGTATTCAGGGATCTGTATTATCTTGTCCAGTGTTGAGCAAACTGAAGCAGTAGAACCCTGTTTCTTGTAGATCCAGGCTTTTAGCAAAGTTCTATCTGAAACAGGGTTCTACTGGTTCGGGTTGCTGTTTACTAATCCTGGTGTATAACACTATCCAGGAACATTCTATAATTCTAACACTCTCAGAGTGTTATACAGGGCTTTTAGTGCTCTTGAACAATGTTATACACCAGTTTTACAGGTTTTCCAGTTCAGTTTGCAAAAGTTTGGTGAACTGGCCAAACTGAAGTTTTCAAAAGTTCACTCATCACTACTGTTGTCAGGTCAGAGGTGTGTATGTATTCTAGAGTGCATTCTAGTGTCTGTATTTATCTTGGAAACTGCACTTATTTTGTAGTCTATTTATTCTGGGCTTTGGTCTATAGTCTTTCATTTTAGGGTGAAGAATGCATACGTTACTTATGATTGGAACACAGTAAGTTAATGGTGTTTCAGGGAATAGTCTTTGTATATATACAGACCCAACACCCCTAAGTTAATACAGACTCATACCCGACCCCCAAGAAACCAGAAAAATAACATAACTCACACCAAACAGCTGGCTACAGACACGTTAATGTAGACCACAGATTTCCTATATACAGGTTCTTAGACTAGGACTAGAGATGAGCGAGCACCAAAATGCTCGAGTGCTCGTTACTCGAGTCGAACTTCCCGCGATGCTCGAGGGTTCGTTTCGAGTAACAAACCCCATTAAAGTCAATGGGCGACTCGAGCATTTTTGTATATCGCCGATGCTCACTAAGGTTTTCATTTGTGAAAATCTGGGAAATTCACGAAAGTGATGGGAATGACACAGAAACGGATAGGGCAGGCGAGGGGCTACATGTTGGTCTGCATCTCAAGTTCCCAGGTCCCACTATTAAGCCACAATAGCGGCAAGAGTGCCCCCCCCCCCCACACTGTCAGCATAAAGATCGTTCTCCTCTGCCACAGCTGTAACAGCTGTGACAGAGAAGAACGATGTTAGCCCATTTTTTTTTTTACACATTTTAGGATGATTTTCAGGTAAGGGCTTATATTTTTAAGCCCTTCCCGAAAATTCATCCTGAGATCGCCGGCAGCCCATTGCTTTCAATGGAGCCGGCTGTATTGCCGGCTCCATTGAATTCAATGGTCAGTGCTCGTTTAATCGAGACGAGTACCACGTGGTGCTCGTCTCGAGTAACGAGCATCTCGAGCACCCTAATACTCGAACGAGCATTAAGCTCGGACGAGTATGCTTGCTCATCTCTAACTAGGACCCCTAAATACAGACCCCAGACAATTTGTATTTTTCTGTTCCTATGATGGAACAGAAGAACAGAAATCCTCAATGCAGATGTGAACAGAGCCTAAGCTGCTGACCATACCTTATTTGTTCTGACCCTAGGTGCTACTAGGACTAAGATGACTCTAAACCAGCATAGTTGGATTGTATTAGAAGTGGTGAGCTTCAAGGCGCACACCAGACAAAATGTATACACTCTATCATGCATGTTGCCTATTGTGTTATACAATAATCATGCACTGTCCAACTTTCAGACCCTTAACTAAACATTCGAAAAAATACGTATGAACTTTGCACAGAGTGTCCCTTTAAAAGCTGAGTATGTCCAATATCTTCCTTTATACTAAATTTATGATTCAGACTTCCATAACCTTGGATAAATAATTATTATACTTCTATCATGTATTTCAGTTTAATGGACTTTGGCAAGTACAATCATACTTCTACCTCTCAACTCAACAAATGAGGCTTGACATTCCAACACATTGATATTGCAGACCCAAATCTCTGGAAATATGTTGAGCAGCTGTCGTTCAGAAGGGACGATGCAGGTGATTAAAACTCATAGTGGCCAAATTATACTGCAAAGATTTTTAATTTAACATGAATAACATCTGCCGTGTAACAATCACTACAGAGTTTTGATTAAAAATTACCAATAGGCTTTTTTTCAAGGGTGGTTCCTCCCATAACATTTTTTGGAAAAATACAATATTTTGTGCCATTTTTCAGACTTTTTTAAATCAAGAAATGTTGGGGCAGATATTCATCATAGGCTGTCACTCGTGGCTGAGCATGATTGTCTTTCAAGTATGGGGGCTTTGTGGTGGGTCTGCAGATGACTATAGAGCCCTTTTCTTGATCTGCAGGTTCTTTCACACTGGGGAAATCGGTTTCCAAGTGGAAGACGGTCCCAACAAGGGTTGGTTTGACGTGCTTTCCACTTGATACTTTTCTCTCTTTCGCCCTCCATTAGTGCCTCTTTGAAATCCACAGTGCTGTTGGAAATGGCTGACCCTCAAATTGAGCGCTCAAGGGCCAGGGTTTCCCAGTTATCGATGTCTATGCCACAGTTTTTAAGGTTAGCTTTAAGTCCATCCTTAAATCTCTTTTTCTGTCCTCCAACATTCCGTTTTCCGTTCTTGAGTTGAGAGTATAGTAATTGCTTTGAAAGATGGTAATCAGGCATTCGCACAATGTGGCCAGTCCAGCAGAGTTGATGGTGAAGAATTCAATGCTGGTGGTCTTTGTTTCTTCCAGAACGCTGAAATTTGTCTGCTTGTCTTCCCAAGACATTTGCAGGCCTTTAGAAGGCAACGCTAATGAAATCATTCCAGAAGTTGAGAGTGACGTTTGTAGACAGTCCATGTTTCGCAGGCATATAACAGGGTTGGTAGAACAATAGCTTTATAAACAAGCATTTTGGTATCCCTATGAATCTCGTGGTCCTCAAACACTTATTCGAAAAAATGCTGCACTCGCAGAGCTCAGACGGTGTTGTATTTCATCGTCGATGTTAACTTTTGTGAAGAGGTGGCTGCCAACGTAGCATAAATGCTCAACACTTTCCAGCATTACACCATTAAGCTGTATTTCTGGTATTGCAGAAGGATTAGTTGGTGCCTGCTGATGGAGGACTCTAGTGACGTTCAGTGGGAGGCCAAGCTTTTCATATGCTTCTGCAAAGATGTTTAAAGTGATTTGTAGATCTTCTTCTGAATGAGAACAGACTACGTTATCATCAGCATATTGGTGTTCTGTAACAGACATTGTTGAGACCTTGATTTTGGCTTTTAGTCTGTTAAGGTTAAATGGTTTGCCATCTTTCCAATAGACGATTTCCACGCCAGTGAGAAGCTTCCCATCAACAAAGTGCAGTATCATAGCTATAAAGATGGAAAATAAAGTTGGGGGAATAACACAACCCATTGCTGTCCTAGACCATGGCCATCATGTCATCATGGAGGAGCCACAGGATGTTCACATATTTATTAAGTCTTCTGATTTTTTTGGAGGATGGTACTAAGAGAATTGTGATTCACTGTGTCAAATGCCTTTGCGAGGTTAATGAAAGCCATGTACAGTGGTTTATTTGGTTCCCTACATTTTTCATGATGCTGTCGTGCCGTGAAAATCATATCCACTGTTCCTCTGGAAGGGAGGAAGTCATTCTGGGATTCCGGGAGAATGTCTTCTAAAATGGGTAGAAGGCAGTTTGCAAGGATTTTTGTAAGGATTTTACCAGCAGACGTTAAAAGGGAGATACCTTGATAGTTTCCACAGTCTGTTCTTTCCCCCTTTTTGAAAAGGGTGATGATAGTGGCGTCCTTAAACTCTGCTACAATTTTCTCGGTCTCTCACAGTTTTATGAAAATAACACAATTTCTTCTACTACAATTAAAGTCAATGGGATCATGTAAATATGCAGTGAATGCGCATGATAGATTCACTCTCCATGAGACCTTCTTGTGTTCATTCTGCGCATTTGAAAATTGAAAATAATATGTGTGCAAAAAACACAAGAAGGCCCACATACACAGCTGCATTTTTCATGAACCAAAACTGCATATGCCCATGTGAATGAGCCCTAAATGTAACTCCTCCTTAACATTGTTTATGCACTATGATGGGGTTTCTCACATCCCACCTCTTTAGCACTGAGTTTTCAAACCTTGGAGGGTCGCTAGGGTGCCTGGGTGGGACTATCAGAGCTCTGCCCCCACCTAGGAGTTGCTTAACAGAGTGGAGGTGCGTGCCACAGTTGAGAATCCAAGATGGTGCCCGCTCCCTGTGTTGATGCCAACCCCTGTGCCAAGCGCTGGCCCTGATCTCAAGGGAAAGTAGAGAGCCAATCCTTCCTTATTTAGACCTCATTGGCAGCATAAAGTGACATGGTGGGCTGAATACGGCCTGCGGGCCTTGAGTTTGACACATGTTTTAAACAGTAGGAAAAAGAAAAACAATCCTTGTGCTCACGGGAAAAGCAGGAAAATAATCAATTGATTAATTTTACTTAATCAATTTATTTAACACATAAAATACATACGTTGATCTGAGCTACGCGTTTCTGCGACTTACTTGTCGCCTTTTTCAAGCTCAAAAGCACATTTTAACAATTTATACAGACATTTAAAAGGCTGGCTGACCAGACACTGTGCAATTACCGGTGCATACCGTTCAATTAGCGTGTTTGGGCGGGGATCCCCGAAACGCGTAGCTCAGATCAACGTATGTATTTTATGTGTTAAATAAATTGATTAAGTAAAATTAATCAATTGATTATTTTCCTTCTTTTCCCGTGAGCGCAAGGATTGTTTTTCTTTTTCCTAATGATATATAACGAGCCCCAATAATTTTTGGATGCTACTCGTAATAAATTCTGTGCGGCTCTCTACGGATAAGGGATTTAGCTTCATATACACCTTCTAGGATTCTGGTTCCGGTGAGATCCATGTTTCCAGCTTGGTCTAACCTGAGCACCCGGTGAGTAATTGCTTTACCTCACCACGTTTGATATTGTTTGATTTTCTATTTCTCTGGCGCTCTCCTCTCATAATTCTTTATATGTTCTAAGCAGTGTTAGTAAATAAATTGTTTCATTGCTATGCTGCCAGGTAGAGACTAAACTGCACTTTGCTGGATTACTTTGTGTGGTATGTTAGAGGGCCCTCTGATCACATGACAGTTTTTTTGCAGGTCCTCAAGTTAATAATTCTGTTTTCACTGTATAACAATATATGCTCATCATTATAAAGGACTGGTGATCCTCCTGTTTCGATGGCCATGCACAACTAGTATGTTACTGGGGAGGTCCATGCTATGATTGATCAGGTGTTACATGATTGATCCATAACAGCTTGAGAAGACATATGTTCATCTGCCATGTTTATGCAAATAAGGAAGATGGAGCAATACCTCTGCAGCGCCACCTATTGGATGTCAGCATTCCTTCAAGTCAATGCACAACTTTCTAATAAGTCTGAAAAACAATGATTGGGAATAGGAAACCAAGCCAGAAGACCATACACAGACAGCTGTTTTGGGAGGGGGGGTGGGGGGGGTGCACCTCATCAGTGTGCAGTAGGTTTCTGGCTTAGCTATTGAGAGGCCTGTAACGTGGGTCAAGAAGGGTGTCATCTCTTCTTAAGGAGAGCATCTAAAAAGTGTGTGGAGACACCTACGGGGTGAATGGGTTAGGGGGGCAGCATTTCTCCCCAAGGAGAGCACCCAGAAGTGGTGTAAGAAGACACCTGAAAGGTGAGTGAGGAGACTTCTAAGGTCATGTTTGTTTCTCACATGAATCTGGGGCTAGACTCTATAAAGGAGATAATCTTTCCTGCCAACAGCAGTAGAAGAATACCTTTTCTGTAAGACGAGCAGGGCTGTCTCATAAAGGGTCACAACAGAGGAGGGTAGGCTGATGCCTGGATAACTAGAGTGAATGACTGTCCTATGCAACTTCCCCTCCATGAGGAGGTTGCAGTGTGACTCTGAGCTCAGAGCTAAAGATTGGTCTTAATAAGATTCTACTGAATCTCCACATTACAGGTCTTCGGGTGCGTTCACACGAGAGTGTTTTTGTGCGTACTTAAGTGCGTACATACATGCGCACCTAGGTACGAGCAAAAACACGCATGAACACAGCTGCATGCTTGTTGTCAATGGAGCCGCGGCTGTTGCCGGCGGCTCTATTGAAAACAATGCTCTGCCGGCACCCCTGCATTCTTTTTCAGGAAAGGGCTGTACATATTAGCCCTTCCCTGAAAAAGAAATATTTTGGTGCAAAAAAAAACTTACCTCTCCGCCGCTGCCGTGACCCCCGCGGGCATAAAGAACACACCTGCCGCATGCAGCAGATATTTCCTTCACCCATGCTAGTTAAAAGAATTCCCTGCTGCAGCAGAGGAATTCTTTAATTCTCAACCGCAGCTGTCACACATGACAGCTGCAGTAGAGAATCCTGCTGCCTTGGCTGAAAAGCCATTTAAAAAAGTGTATTAAATAAAAAATCAATACTCACCTCTCTTCAGCTGCCGGGGCTTAGCCGCGACTTCTGGCGCTGTCCTGGCTTGCTGGTAGCTCTGATTGTGATTGGCTGAAGCACTTCAGCCAATCACAATCAGAGCTACCAGCAGGCAGGAATTTTAAATCCCTGGCTGCTGATAGCTTAAAACAGCAGTGCAGAGATGGGGACAGGGGCAGAAGTCGCCGCTGAGCCCCGGCAGCCGTCAATGGCTTTTCAGGGAAGGGCTTATGAAGCCCTTCCCTGAAAAGCCTGTTAAAATAGTGGATAAGAAGTAAAAAATACTCCCCTGCCGGGGCTCAGCGGCGACTTCTGGCGCTGTCCCTGGCTCTGTAGCTCTTTATAAGCCCTTCTCTGAAAAGCCTGTTAGAATAGTGTCCAAAAAAAAAAAGGAAACAACATGCGGCAGATGTGTTCTTCATGCCCGCGGGGGTCACGGCAGCAGTGGAGAGGTACGTTTTTTGTTTTTTTGGGGGGTTTTTTTTGCACTAAAATGTTATTTTTTTAGGGAAGGGCTAACATGTAAAGCCCTTTCCTGAAAAAGAATGCAGGGCTGCCGGCAGAGCATTGTTTTCAATGGAGCTGTCAGCAGCAGCAGCGGCTCCATTGAAAACAATGCGTGCATTCCCTATGGTGCACGAATGTCCTATCTTTGCAGGCACGCACCTGCAAAGTTCGGACATGTGCACACACCATAGGGAATGCATTGTTATAAATACAAGCATGTTTTTGTGCGTGCGGGTTCATGTGAACCCACCCTTAGAGAGGTTCTGCTGGATTTATTTCGCTTCCAATACCCCCACATCAGGAGCATCACAAGTATATATATTTGGCACAGCACTGAGGATACACCACTGAGCACCTACAGGGCCCTTCACAGCTCCACAGGTTGCACATGTTGAATGTCTGTCCTCGGTTTATGACCTACCATTGGGGCAAGCTTCAACTGAATGTTAGGTGCGTCCAATTTATTTATTTAACACGCCAGACATTTTCTCGGCGCCTTATGCTATTTACATAACCCATTGTCTTTTATTGACTGCCAGGCTACACAAATAGCAATAACAAAGCACTTTTAGCCATTAGTTTAGGATAAAGCAGCTGTTGTAGGAAATATTGTTATATGATCTCAAAATGCGCTACATCCCTGAGATGGATAGTTAAAAAACATTTGTAAAATAATGGGAAAAGTAATATAATTTTTTTTTCCTTTCAAAAAGCTTGTAAACGATGTGAAGTGGTGTAATTATAAAGGACTATGCTAATATGTATATTCACAGTGTTTCTGCATAATGCCATGAATTAAATTATTAGTCAAAATGATGCATGTCAACGAAGGCAGAGCAAAATACCGCAAACTAGTAATATGTTTATGGAATAGGTGTTCTTCTGAAATCCACTGTCCGCTAATAGTGTTCACTTCTGACAGAAATGCAAATTTGCTGAGAAAATTCCTGTTCATTCCAACAATATCTACCAGAAGACTGAAATAATAACATTGTGAACTTTAACCATCATTTATGATAAATTCTGATTAATTGACTCTTTAGAATCGTGTAGGTGAGTTCACATGCAATTAAAAATTAATTGCTAATTGTCCGATCATCAACATTTCTGTTGATTTAAAAAGGATGGGCACATTTGTGTACGGGGATGCTTTTTTATCATCATTTCTAATGAATCTGTTTGCTGAAATGCAAGAAGGGGGTTTGCGTCCAGCAGAAAACTAATTTGGTAGTGGAGATGCAGACTGAATGATTGGAGAACTTTGGGTTAGAGGTCACTTGGTCCTCATTTGGTTCTGGAGACAAATGACCTGTTGAGTCGATGTTCGAAGTTATTAATGAAGAATGTAAAGCTATAGAATTATCTAGAAATGTGCATTTTTTTCTCTTGTCAACATGAACTATGTTTATGCAGAACCAGTTTGTTATGTTTAAATAGAATCACTGGATGAAAGAATGCCATGGACATTTTTATTACAAGAGTTGTCCACTTAGAGAAACATCTTCTCCATGATTAGAACTCCCAGACATTAGATAATTGGGAACATCCCACAAGTTTTGGGAAACCACTCACACAATGAAGACAAGATGCACAGAAAACAACATAGCATGCATTCAAATTAATAGTTGCCCATCTAGTGGAAAATCCCATTCAGGAGATCTCCTTGTATTACTCTTCCAAGGTCCATCTGCCAAGGAGAGCAAAAGTTTAAAGAGACCTGTCACCGCTGTTTGGTTTTGGAGAAAGCATAAAGTAGTGACAAACACAATGATCTCATCAGATTGTCACCTATGTGTTAATGTGCAACAGTTTTGGGCCTTGTGTTGCACAGAGTGTTATGGCAGCAGAATGCAGTCCTAAGCTGTAATTTACAACCTGAAGGTTGCGAGTTCAATCCCTGTTTGGCTCAGGTAGCTGGCCTAAGGTTGACAAGGGAGGGAGAAGGAGGGACTTGTTATTTGTATAGCGCCAACTTATTTCACAGGTAATTTATTTATTACCCCCAAGCAAGCTGGGTACTCATTTTACTGATCTCAGAAGGATGGAAAGCTGAGTCAACCTTGGGCCAGCTACCTGAGCCAAGCGGGGTTGAACTCACAATCTTCAGGTCGTGAGTTCAAGCTTAGGACTGCATTCTGCTGCCATAAACTCTAGGCAATGACTTAGGAAAAGCAGAAGTTACAAAGAAAAACAATCTGTACTGCGCATGTCTGCTGCGGAATTCCACATGCAGAATCAGACGCACATGTGTGCGAGAGGCTTTAGAGTGGCTTCACACAAGCGTGTTTTTGTGTGTACATAGGTGCGTACATAAGTGCGCACCCATCACCCATGTACGTGCAAAAACACGCGTGAATGCAGGTCCATGTAATTGCCCTCAATGGAGCCGTGGCTGCTGCCGGTGACTCCATTGAAGACAATGGTCTGCCGACACCCCTGAATTATTTTTGAAAAACAAGAATGTTAGTGTAAAAAAAAATAAAAAATAAATAAATAAAAATACTTACCTGTCTGCCGCTGCCGTGTCCCCGCGGAGATGAAGAACACTTCTGCTGCATACAACAGATGTTTCCTTCATCCCCATGAGGAAAAAGAATTCCCTGCTGCATCTGCCACATCTGTGATAGATATAGCAAAGGAATTCTTCATCGCTGTGGGGAATAAAGAATTCCCTACCGCAGCTGTCACAGATGACAGCTGCAGTAGAGCATCCAGCTGCCAGCATCCTGTAATTGTTTTTCAGGGAAGGAAGGGCTTTAAATATAAGCCCTTCCCTGAAAAACATGAAAAAATGGTGATAAAAAAAAAAAAAAAAATCATACTCACCTTTCTTCAGCTGCCGGGGCTCAGCCGCGTCCAGCCAGATCTACTCCTGCACTGCTCTGAGGAGTATTCAGCAGGTGGGGATTTAAAATCCCTGCCTGCTGAATGGCCTGCCTCTAATTGGCTGAGCACTGTGACCAATCAGAGCTGTTATTCAATAGCTAAGAGCTGCCTCTGATTAGTCACAGTGCTCAGCCAATCAGAGCCAGCCCATTCAGTAGGCAGGGATTTTAAATCCCCGCCTGCTTACGGTCACCACTTCAATCGGGCGTAATATCTACACTCTACGCTTCCATGAATAAACCCCCAGAAGGCACAAAACTCCCCTTTATGACACGCTGGGAGTCAGATCTGGGTGTTACCCTCTCTCTACCACGATGGCATCACTGCTGCACATCTGCAGCAAAAGGCAGTCATCAAGTAACCTTAGCAGAAACCGCAGTAAAAATACTCCATAGAGCATACCTAGTCCCCACAACGATCAATAAGTACTCCCCTACCACCTCCTCGAACTGCTTCAGGGGATGCAATAACCTAGGTACAATCCTACATACATGGTGGACCTGCCCCATAATGGCCGCCCTCTGGAGAAGAGTAACCAACCTCATATCTAGAGTATTGGGTAAGACATTCCCCCTCACTCCATCTGTATGCCTCCTGGCTGACAAACCCATGGGCTACAATAACCAACAACACAAACTAGCACAGCAGATCTGTATGGCAACCAAAATCTACATCGCATTCCAATGGATGAAACCCACCCTTCATATAGAACCAATCATAAATAGAACATCAAGAATGATGCTTTATGAAAAACTGTCAGCCATGAGGGATGACAAAATGGACCTATTTCTCAAGACCTGGACGCCCTGGGCCGTCTCATTAGATATACCAGGCTTAACCAGACCCCTTAGTTCATAAGCTACTAAACCGATAGAAGAACAAATAAAGATTGATTACTGGAGGGGGGAAGGATGTGGAAAGGAGGAGGGGGCGGGGGAGAGGGAAATCAAAGGCAACACACAAAACACAATGGTGGAATTAAAGGACATAGAAGAGGAGAAAAACTTGAACACCTAAACCAGTCCATTGTCTACATTAAGAACATGGTGGAATCCGAACAGAAAAAAAAAAAATAAATAAAAATAAAAATGTTATGTTATTGTTATATGCTTTTCAACATTATGGCACCCCCTGCGTGGGGACTCAAATAAGCTTAATGCAAATGTTATCCGACACTTCAATAAAAACTTTTGGAACTAAATCCCCGCCTGCTGAATACTCCTCAGAGCAGTGCAGGAGAAGAGTCGGCTGCACGGGGCTGAGCCCCGGCAGCTGAAGAAAGGGGAATATGATTTTTATCACCATTTTTTAATGTTTTTCAGGGAAGGGCTTATGTTTAAAGTCCTTCCCTGAAAAACAATTACAGGATGCCGGCAGCTGGATCCCCTACCGCAGCTGTAATCTGTGACAGCTGTGCTAGGGAATTCTTTATTCTCCGCAGGGATGAAGAATTCCTTTGCTGCATCTGTCACAGATGTGGCAGGTGCAGCAGGGAATTCTTTTCCCTCATGGGGATGAAGGAAACATCTGCTGCATGCGGCAGATGTGTTCATCCCCGCGGGGACACAGCAGCGGCGGACAGGTATTTTTTTTTTTACACTAAAATTCTTGTTTTTCAGGGAGGTGCTTATATGTAAAGCTCTTCCCTGAAAAACAATTCAGGGTGTCAGCAGACCATTGTCTTCAATGGAGCCGCCGGCAGCAGCATCCCCATTGAAGACAATGTGTGCATTCCCTATGGTGCACGCATGTCCTATCTTTACAGGCACGTACCTGTAAAACACAGACATGTGCACACACCATAGAGAATGCATTGTTTCTAATACGAGCGTGTTTTTGTGCGCGTATGCACGCACAAAAACACGCTTGTGTGAAGCCACCCTGTGAAAAATGCAGAATTTCAGAATTTTTTCAAAATATAGATTGTGATTGAAACCAAAAAAAATCACCAAAAAAATCTTTAAAAATATGTGATTATATGTATAGTATAATATTTTTTTTTTTTGAAGGGGAGGAGTTGAATGGTGATTAACAGTTTATAGAGGTTTTCTGTCTTTGTATTTGCTTAGTAGTCATCTAGAAGCTCCATTTAGATAAGCTGCATTAACAAGGCATGAAAATAGTTAATGAAGACACTTCATTTTCTCTTGCCAGGAATATGTTAATGACTTCTCAGCTAAATATTACTTTACAGCACTTTCCTGCGAGTAGGCGCTAATGCTTTTCCCAAGGAGATTCTTATATGGTACAATCAAGAAGGATCTTCTCTGAATTAAAACTGACAATTTCATACAGAGCAACTATTTACCTTAGAGGAAGCAAATGAAACATCATAAAACACATTTGGAAAGTACTTTGTTGTATTATAGGCAACACAATGTTGCTGTGCTGCTCTATAGGTTGTCTGCAAGCTACAAAGTACCTGAAATATATTTTAGGAGATTTTCAAAAGAATATTTTTTTACTGTTTAAGCTTTGAAGAATAGGCTGCATTTGTTTTGTCAGAACATATCAAATGGAAATATGCTTTCCTGTGAAATCATGGCCTATGCAACCAAATAAAGCATGTGCATGGTGCTATTTAGCTATAATATTGGTCTATAGAAGTTAAATAAATAATACATTTGATCTTGCTATATATAGTACAATGCATTCCATCTATCTGGCATTTGAAGTTCTTGTTTTGGCATAGAAATGCAAAAATTAGCATTGGCTGGCATGTAAAGGAGTACTTTGCTTGACAGTTTTCACGGAGGCACATTGGCTGGCTCTGCCGAGAGGAGACTTTAACTGGTACAGTTAAGGGTTTATTGACTTACACTGTTAAGATCCTTTTCCATGGCAGATTTATACATTCCGATTATTGGGCATGAATGCTCCTCCAAATGTTTGTTTCTCCGACAATCGGGACTCGTAAAACTGTCAAGATCAGCTGACAAATGAGCGAATGTTCATTCATTGGCTGACCGGTGGCTTTCGACAAACTTAAAATTGCTAAAGTCAACATCAAGATGTAGAGCAAGGCTACGGAGATGAACGATCGCAACTACAATTGATTGTCCCCATAAACTGTTTCTCTGCCCATGTAAAAGAAAATTAAACAAGTGCTAAGTGACATGCGTGTCGATCAGTGCTCATCACATTGGGCTGAGAATTGTGCTGCTGTAAAAAGAGCTTTATGCAGAATATGAGCACTGTTTTTGTGCATTAGAGGTACGAGAAAAGATGGCTTATATAAGAACCAATGGTTTCCTATAGAACCGTTCACATGAAGGAATTTTAGATGTGCAAAAATCTCGCACCTAACAAAGATAGGACATGCGACTGCAAGGTCACATCTAAGGTCCGTGGTGCGAGAAAAGATAGGACCTGAGCTATCTTTGGTGCGTGATGTGCAAGAGTTTCCATAGACTCCTATGAGAGCTATAGGCCCATAAATCAATCCACAGCAGCATATGCGAGTGCCAAACAGATGTAGAAAAAAAACTCCTTTATTCCTCCATAGATATATATATATATATATATATATATATATATATATATATATATATATATATATATATATATAGCAGCGACGTTTCGATCACGCCATGTGATCTTTCTCAAGCCTTGATACATATTGCTACTTGGGGGTAACAGTTCGGGCTTCCCATACTGCAGCTGTTGCATCATTGTGCTTGTTTGGTCCCACCCAGAGTAGGGTTCTATTGAGTGCTGCTGGTGACTACATTTGTTGGGCTCTTATGGGAGCTGGTGTTTATGGAAACTCCTGCGCAGGAAAAGAAGACTACAAATCTCATTAGGAGGATTTCTGCTGACTGAAGGAATTCCCTGCTGCTTACAGTGGGACATTTAAGACCTGCTGCCCAGAAGCACATTTTAAATGTCCCACTGTAAATCCCTCTTAGTACCCGCGGGGATGAGGGGTAGCCTTGAGAGTTCAGTTAATCCCCACAGGGACTAACAGGAATTTACAGCGGGACATTTAAAACCTGTTGCGAGGAAGCACACTTTAAAAGTCCTGCTGTAAGCAGCGGGGTATTCCTCCAGCCCGTTGCTGGGCAATTCCCTAGCAGAGAGGGGCAGTAGGGGACTCTCTCCAACTCTCCCCAAGGGATTTCCTTATAGCGAGGAGAGAGAGGGTGCAGAGTCACAGGGCTTCCCTGAGAGTGTGGGAGGAGGGGGTGTGGTTAGAGGGATCCATCCTCTAGCCCCATCACCTCTATTTGCTATGGGGAATCCCTGTGAGAAACCCTATTGCCCCATCCCCTTTTTCTATCCCCATCTACTCTCTCTGCACTATGGGGATATCACTCGGGGATCCTCAGAGCAGGGAGAGAGAGAGTGGGGCTATGGATTAATCCCCCATAGGAGTGAGAGAGAGCGTACTAAAACCATGCTCGTGTGAATGAGGCCTTAGAGTACGTTCAAATTGTAACATAGTAACATAGTATGTTAGACTGAATGAAGACAATGTCCATCTAGTTCAGCCTGTTTCAACCCCTAGTTGATCCCGAGGAAGGCAAAAATCCCAAGAGGCAGAAGTCAACTAGCCCATTTGGGGGAAAATTCCTTCCCGACTCCGTAATGGTTTGGAATTCCTCTGCTGTCAGCACTGTGATTGGATCGAGTGCCAGCCAATTACAGCCAGCACTCGATCATTCACAGCCATTCAGCTGTGATTGTCTGACACACGATCCAATCACAGTGCTGACGGCAGGGGAATTCAAAACCTAGCAAGGGAAATGACAGCAGGGACAAGTCTGAAGCAGCTTGCAGCACCGCCGAGTAGAGCATCATGCTGGAGACACAGACGCCGGCTGGGAGGTGAGTATTGCAGGGGTTTTTTTTGTTTTTTTTACCTCACTCAAGTATAAGCCGAGGGGGGCTTTTTCAGTACAAAAAAAATGTGCTGAAAAACTTGGCTTATACTCTAGTATATACGGTATTTCTTTTGTACAACTGTAAACTTGTCAGTGTGAATCCTTACTGTATCTCTGAAGACAAGGGAAAGGCATTCCCAACACCAAGTTCAAAGAACCATATGCTTCTTTTACATCACAGTTTGAAGTTGCAGTAAAAGGAAAACTGCGTATGGAAATAAATAAATGAATTTAAACTAAAAGTGTAATGTGAATAAAGCTCTGGTGCCACATGGGCATGAACTGGATATGTGCTCATTGATATTAGAGCTATTTCTCCATATGCTTATGCACTACACACATGGGAACCTTCTATAAATGACAAAGGAATATGAGTAAGAAATGAAGAAGGATGAGTGTATTAAAAATCTAGACACAATATACCAGTATCATTACAACATATCTGAAAGTCATGTTTTTAGAGAGAAATGGTAATTAAAAACAGATATTTTTACAATTTTTATTTATTTCAAAATTTGTATTGAAAAAAAATACTTGAAAAAAGTTATAAAAATGTTTTTTGCAATTCAATGATGAGGAAGTTTTAAAGGGAATCTGGACTTAACTTCGACGATCTGTTAGAGGAAGTACTGGATCTCAGGAGCTTGTAGGGACCAGTTGTCTGGTCCCCAAGACTGCATCCATCAAAAACTCGATAACTTTTTTCATGTAAAGCTTTAAAATCGTTGCATTTTATTTAGATATATGGCAAAATATTGTGGTATGCCTCAAACAACATCTAGAGCCCTTTGCAACCTTCCTCCATGGCTCTCCCTGGATGTCCTAAATTTTTGCTTCACCAGAAACCAACAGGGTTACCTATAGGCACTGGCCAATTATGACTTTACGTAAATCTACCACTAATAAAATGCTATAAAAAGAAAAAATCCTGGATGTGCCTCTGGACCTGCATCCCAAGACATTCGTAAAGCATTACCAAGCACCCCCTCATTATCAAATTATCTTAGCATAATTTTAGCTTGAGCAGGTGGAGAGGAAGGTGAAGCTAACTCAGGTGCGTGTCTGAGGCAAGAGGTATAGGTAGGAGGGAATTGGAGATGCTGCCAACTGAACGCCTCAACTGGAAGGAGCATGAGAAACAATGTAGAACACCAGATAAAAGCCTAGTAACGGCGCAAATCTCCAAAGAAATGTTCTTACAGCAGACCATGTGGCAGTAACATATAATTGTGACTTCAGTGCCTTCACAATAACAGCCCTAGAACAACAATGATAGATCTGAGGTCCTGAATAAACGTGAAATGTTTTGAATTTTCAAATTATACACCTGTGATACAGGAAGCATGGAGGCTCTAGTACCCTGTTGTACTGCCTCTAGCTTGGATACAAGATGTTATTATGGGAGGACATGGAGGCTCTAGTACCCCATTGTACCACCTCTAGCTTGGATAGAAGTTGTAATACGGGTGGGCATGAAGGCTCTAGTACCCTGTTGTACCACCTCTAGCTTGGATACAAATGTGATACTGGTGGTCATGGAGCTCTAGCACCCTGTTGTACTGCCTCTAGCTTGGATGCAAAATGTGATATGGGTGGGCATAGAGGCTCTAGTACCCTGTTGTACCATCTCTAGCTTGGATACAAGATGTGATACTGGTGGGCATGGAGGCTCTAGTACCCTGCTGGGCTGTCTCTAGCTTAGATGCAAGATTGGATATGGGTAGGCATACAGTTTCCATATGGTATCCTGCGGCATATTGGTCCACATTTGCTGTAGCTGAGCCTTTAGATTGCACAAACTTGTAGGTTGTGGAAGTTGGCCTCCCAGATGGTCCTATGCATGCTTTACTGGTGATTTATCTGGCAACAGGGCAGGCCACGGAAGAGTGACAATGTTGTGTAGGCATTCATGTGACACCCTTGCTGTGTGTGGGTGAGCATTTTCCTGATGGAAAATAAGTTTGGGAGGCTGCCATGGGAGGCAACATATGTGGCTGCAAGAAGTCATGAAATATCGCTGAGCTGAAGACAACCCAGTTCCACTCCACAGCAGTCCTGGTTTGTCGTAGATGTCAAATGCAATACATGTAATGGGCACCATGATACCAAATGTCTTTTCGCTAAATGCCTGTAAATGATTACAATAGACACAAGGCCCTGTAATGATAGTCCCACTTGCCTCTGGATAGTGCACAACAAAATGGTTGGAGCTGTTCATGTTTGTCAGAAGATCACATGATCCTCCCTACTGGTGCTTTGTCGTGGGCGTCCTGAGCACAGTTTAATTGTGTCTGTGCCCTCCCATATCCACTGGTCCCAAAACATTCTTACATTCTGGTCAGAATGGTAAAGGTGAAGGGCAATTTGTAGATATTACCATCCAGCTTCTCACGTTCCAATAATGATAATAATGCCCCTCATTAAAACTTTGTTAACTTGGCAAAATCTCTTTGATTACATCATAGAGGGACATCTAGTGGTCAACAAGCTCTACATAAGTGGAAAAAGAGGTCCACTACACACAAGTAGACTCTGAGAACTTGTTTTATAGGCCATGAGTGGAACCATTTTTACAGCCTCTGGTGGCAAGATTGTTCATCTAATTATGCTTCAACTCTAATAATTTGCATACCTGCATGAGATGTAACTGCGTGCCACGTTTTGCAGCAAAAACATACAAAAAGCGTATATTTATGTATTTATGTTTTCACACCTCATTTAATGAATTCCATCTGAATCAATCCGTATTTCACTTAATTTATAACCCACATATCCAACATTGACTTCTCTACCTCCACTCTTCATACCAACACTACTTATATACTCCACCATGGCTACTGCTATCCCTGAGCTAACATCTACGAGTCTCCAGACGCGTGCGCAAACAACACTTTTCTTGGCTTGGCACTTCTGGACATTAACACCAACTGCGCATGTGCCTGCATGCCTAACAATGAGTGGTGGATGTCCTTTCCCTAAAATGTACAGCTTTGTGGAGAACAATTTAAAGAGGTTTTATCATGACTGTAAAAATATCTCCAGCAGTTGGGCCCATTATAAAATAAATAAAATGATCATATCCACCTCTCCTTGAACCCCCAAGGAGCTGAGTGGCTCACATTGCCCAGCGCTAGCTCTGAGGTAAGTGGCCGGGTGGAAGCATGTAAATGCTGTGGCCAATCAGAAGCCACAGCATCACTGTTGGAGCTCCTGGCATCAGTGCTCATAACCTGGGTGCCATGATGCTAGAAGTCTGAGGAAGTGACACTGCCATAAAAGTCTGATAGGTGTAGTCCCTTCTCTGGAGTTAGGGCCCTCACCGCTATTAGTGCAAGGTCCAAGGAACAGGCCCTCAGCTGAGGAGACAGCGGGGTATGGATGTTAATCATGTCAGGGAGCTCTACCATCTCCTCCCTAAGGGTAGCTCGGGACCCGACCTCGTCACTTCTGGGGAAGATCACAGGGATAGTTACTATGGTTACCTGTAGTCCATTTTGCCACTCATGATGCCAATGTTCTATCCTCTATGGTGGATCTTTGAGTAGTCCACACGCAAAGTCACTTTTCTGAACAGGAACCAGGAGCGTTCGGTTCTTCTCGTTTACCTAAACATGTATAAATGGTAATAGTTTAACAATTCTTATAGAGATGATACAGGAAGGATTGACAGTGTGTTCGTATCTCTACAGTCCCAGTTATCTGCAGGCATTAACTCTCCCAGTAACTCTCTCTCCTGCCAGTCACTCACTGTCTCTCTCGCGGCTCCTTTACCCCCTCCAGACACACGTGGGTCTTGCACGGCTTCTCTGGGTCTGGGCACATATACTCCTAGAGTCTAGTTATGGTGGGGAGTTGCTCGGCTGAGATTGGAACACCCTTTTAAGGATTGGGTTTTCAGTATTTCCTTAGACTTGAGACAGTCATATAATTATTGTCAGTGATTGAGAAACTATCAAAGGCATTCTCTCTAAGGAATCTGGTGAAATCATTACTTTTTATGGGTACTTGAAGTTGAAAAACACTAGTTTAAGTGGTTTACCAATGTCTAGATGAGTCTACTAAACAATGATCAAAACTGACTAAAAAATTTAAGATGGCAAGCCACATATGAAGCAACCTAATAAGTACTAAACCTACAGAAAGATCTAGTATGCCATAAGCAAGACTCATGTTTTTACATATGTTTCGTCGTTCATGTACAAGGTTTAGAGCAAGCTGCTAATCATAACCCAAAAGGAACCACAACCCCTAGGCATGGACACATTATTTATTTACATATAATGTCCTATATGTTGTTTTCTATTATAATCTCTCTCCAATTAAGATCTGAATCATATCTGTTTGTATGGAGTTATGGGCCATTTACGTGTAAAGATTATCGCTCAAAATTCCTTTAAACAAATGAATTTGAGTGATAATCGCTGCATGTAAATTAAAAAAATCCACACTATTAGAGATGAGCGAGTATACTCGCTAAGGCAAATTACTCGAGCGAGTAGTGCCTTAGCTGAGTATCTCCCCGCTCGTCTCTAAAGATTCGGGGGCCGGCGGGGGGGGGCGGGGAGAACGGGGAGGAACGAAGGGGAGATCTCTCTCTCCCTCTCTCCCCCCGCTCCCCGCCGCAACTCCTCTGTCACCCGTGCCGGTCCCCGAATCTTTAGAGATGAGCGGGGAGATACTTGGCTAAGGCACTACTCGCTCGAGTAATGTGCCTTCGCGAGTATACTCGCTCATCTCTACTCACTATTCTTTCACTTGTCATTATTGCTGACTTTCAGTCAGGGAAAAAAAACTATCGCTGGATTCTCGTTACATGTAAATGCTCCGTGCTCAGCGCTTCACGCTGAGCGAGAAGCCCACGATCCTGCAATAAGTCTTTCTGTCTTATAACCCTGCATGAGCGCTAACAACCTTAGCGATAATATAAGCGCTCGTGCAGTCATCTAGACAACTATCGTTCCGTGTAAAACGAACATTCATTAGCCCGGTCTCACATGCGGCAGCCGCAGCAGATTCCGGCTCTGACCCCAGCCGGCGACCCCGCGTAGTTCTTTCTGCTGTATTACGGATGACCACGGACAATCGCTGTTGGTCATGCAGAGTACCGATTTTTCTTTTTTAATGTTTCTTTTTCCGTCGCTAAGTGATGACGTGGGTACCCGCAGGTCTATCCACAATGGGCGCAAGTCGGATGGCTTCCATGGACTTCCATGCAAAGTCTGCAGCAAAATAGAGCATGCTGCGATTTTTCCTCTCAATTAGTTTCCACGAGTGTGAAGGAAAAAGCTTATTTTACATACCTGTCCATGCATGTACTTTGCTGCAGATCCTTTATGTGGATGCGGGACGCAGATTCCGCAATGGAAATCCGGTTGTGTGAGACCGGGCTTAAACACAATCAGGTAGGAGTCAAATTGATTTAATAGATTTGTTCAACCTTGGCCACAACAGAAATGTAAAGCTGCCCACATGGCCCCTCACAATCTGTGTAAGCTGTGGGTGGCTGTATTCCATGGTGATTTGATTAACAGACTGAGGAATAATTTGATTGTCTGCCTTTCAGCCAGAGAAGAACTCAGTAATTGTCCCCTGTAATCAGGCTGCTAGGCGTAAAAAAAGAAAACATCATCTTTGGTATCTCGAAACTCAATGTGAGATTCAAAGTTTCAGGGACTGAAATTGCACTTTCTATGCATTTTGATGCAAAAAATATCTACACTTTCTTTGGTTGTATGGAGGGTTTAACTTATTTGTTTCATTTGGTATTCTAAATCATAACACTAAAGTAACAAAATCATACAGTAATAAATAAATAACATACTTGGATACTTGTGTTAGATGGAAAGTATGCGTGGCTGGACCTCTAATGACCGCTATCAAAACTTCCAAACTGACCAATATTGGAAGGAAATTAAGAGTGTTTTTGGATTGAAAATCCCCTACAAAAGGCCCAGCCACAAGGGGTCCTCCTGAGGTGAGTATAATCCCATGTGGATCCTTACTTATCATCCAAGATCCATCCGTCGTCTTAGCACTTAGACTTAAAGTAAATATAGTGAAATTAGGGAAGACACACTAGTAGTGAATGTAGGAAATGCACTCTGGTCTTCATAGAAGCATAGGGATCTTTACGTATCATCCACAAGGGCATGAAGATCTTTATGTAGAGCTAGGATCAACACCCAGCAAACCCGGGAAGATGCTGAAGCCCACTCAAGGATTGGATCAATTTATTCCTCTTTCTTTGAGATCAAATATATCTATGTCTTAAAGACACAGATACAATTGACTACAACACAGCACTGCAGGAAACCAAGGATTTCCTGCTTTGCCATTAAGCACCTTCTCCGTTATGCAGGGGGTGAGATAATGTCATTGCATCATCTGTGTTGTATCGCATGATTTTGGATTGAAGCCTAAAAGAGCATGAGGATATGTACTGCACAAGGTTTGCATGTTGATGCCAACATTTGTACCAGTTTTATGCCCATAAACAGAAAGATTTTGGCCAAGAGGAAAAAAGTGAAGTTAGTATTTTACATAAATTAGATTTTCATGTGCCATCAAATTTTCTGATTGGTGGTGATCCTGAAAAATTAAGGACATTGGACACGAGTCCCTTAATCTACAATGGACTAGACTCAGACAACACATTGAGCCATAGTAGCCAATTTGCCAATTCATACATCCATTTTTTCGCATGGACACATGGTCCACGTGAAAAAAATCAAAACCTGCACAATTCTGGTTAGATTTGCGAACAAGATTTACTCATCCAAGTCATTGGCAACAGAAAAAAATGGACAGCACAAGGACCATTGCTAAGTCTTTGCTCACACTTCCATTCACTTTTTTCATCATAGTTTTCATTATAGATGCCAGTAGCGGGATGGAAACCCTGATCATCAACTGGCATGGATGATTGCCCTCATTTTACGGATGTAGTATGATGGAACAAAATGAGAATATTATAGAAATGTGAACACAGCCAAACAGAAGCAAAACAAGAAGAATTGAGGCCTTGTTCAGTTTTTTTGTGGGTGTGAAAAATGGATGGCATACAGGGGTAAAAAGCATACATATGGACCACATACAAAAATCATTCCGAACTGCAGCGAAGGTAGACAAAAAACTAGGATCAGGTACACCCTTTTCCTCATAAAAGTCAGGGGAGTTCTGATGGCCACCAACGTCCTTGGATATTCTGCATGGACATTGTTGGCCATCAGAACCCCTCCCCTTACTGGCCATCAGTGCTCACTTTCTCCAGCTGTCTAATGAAGAGTTGTAATGCCTCAACCTCTTTTTATCCCTATGAAGCTAGTTTCACATGAGCATTTTATCATGGCGATTTTGCCGTGATAAAACACTGGCTGAAAATCGCGACCATCGGATTCCCATGCATTTGTTAAGACGGGTGATTTACCGATGCGTAAAATCGGCTGGCCAGAAAAGATGCATACAGAGCGCATTCTAGATGGCCACTCTTACGACGGCCGGAAAAGATAGGTCTTGTCCTATATTTGCCAGAAAACGCTGGCCGTTCCCATAGAGAACCATTATAAAAGGGAAGGGGGAGGGAGTTTAGCAGCAGTTTGCATTGCTAAAGTCCCTCCCACTCCCCTTAGGCTGGGGAGGGAGGGAAGGGATTTCAGCACCATTAACACTGCTAAGTTCTCATCCTGTTATGTCCCCTTCCTTTGCCGGCAGCTGGCAAGGGGCAGAGAGAGGGAGGGAGTTTAGCACACTAGCTCTACTAAGCTTCTGTCCCCTTCTTTTGTCGGCAGCAGACAGGGGGTGGAGAGGGTCAGGGAAGGGGGAGAGAGTTTAGCAGAGCTGAACTTTCTCCCCCAGGTGATGGTATTCCAGGCTAAGGCATATACATGCCACACCCCAGCTGTCTGAATGGGCAGGAAATACCTTCCATTCTGGAACAGTCGTGGAAATGCACATAAATGAAAAAAAGTCCATTGGACAAGTTTTTAAACACTCATGTGAATTTGGCTTTAGGTTACAGTTACAATGTGCCCACATGTATCAGATTCATTGGTGCTGTAAGTTTACATAAGCAGAATAATAAAATATAGTTGCTTGGCAGGAATGGGTTAATTTTAAAACAGTATTAATACTGTTTACCTGCCTTTATTTGGTATTCAAAACTACTCTTTCAGAAAGTTGAAGCAAAAACTTATTAAAATGAAATGCATTGTAAAGAGCTATAATTTTATTCCGCACCTAACTGTGCTTTGAGCACAATGCAAACTCATTTACCCTGTTAACATTGAGAAGATCAAACGCTAAACTAGTGAAATTCAAAAATAAAAAAAAGAAAAAAAAAAACTCTGCCTGAGTGTAGAGATTTTTTTTCTCCTTTTTTTTTTAGACATTTGCATTTTATTTAAAGGGAGGGGAAAAAAAACAAACCATCTGTTCTATGCTAGGACCCCTGAAGAGCCGCGCCTAATTAAGTGCTTAGGAAATAAAAAATTTCCAAAATGTTTATTTAACACTCTGTTTATCCAACAATATTTGTGAGATAAGCACAATGTTCTAATTAATTAGGTTAAAAAATTAAAATGCTTCAGACGTACATAAAAATTTCAACAACTTAAAAGCAGCCATTAATATTTCACTAGCGGAATTATTGACAGGCAGGATGCTTGTGATGGGAGTGTTAGCTGTCATTTCTCTAAATTGTAGCACCAATGTGTTAATAATCCTGACAGCTTAAATAGAAGAGGGCTGAAAGAGAGATTCCGAGCAGAAATCCCTTGAAGTGTAAATCTAGCGCCTTATTAATTTCTTATTCAGAAGCTTTCTAGCTAGCATGGTTACTACCGTACCAGCCTGCTATAGTCTAAAAATATAGGATAAAGGTCCATAATGTTACCTGATCACCCCTAATTAAGGTCCCGTAATGTCATCCCCATGCATGATATTTTTACTGCCTTATTAGCTGTTTTTTTTTTTTATTTAAAAAAGTTGTCCCACCAAAACAACTTATCTATTCGCAGGATAGGTGATCAGTGCCTTATTACTGGCGTCCAACTACTGGGATGCCCGCCAATTAGGAGAATGTGGTCAAGAGTCTCCTTGTATCAGTGGAGCTGTAGTCACACGTGCGCACTGCCAATCCATTTGTGTCTTTGGGACTGTCGGAAATGTACAATGGACTTGTACTCAGCCATCTCCATCAACCTATGGAGGTGAATAGAGCCGCCGTGTACATGCATGACACAAGTCCCACTGGGCACTCAGTCCTAATAGATCTGAATGACTCCATAATAACATATTAAGTAGCTACAGGGAGTAAGCTTGGTGAAGACCCATTAGTCAGCACCATGGCTGCATGCTTACTCTCCTCCTCCTTTTGCCTCTCCTTGCCAAACTGCCCTTCCCATACTATTTGACCAGCAGACACTCTCTTTCTGTATGTTAGTTTTTTCCGTATGCAGATTGCTATAAGGATCCTTTTCAGGATCTGAACCATGTAATAAGTACTGATCAACCATTTACAATTATTCCATGTGGTGCTAATTTTTTTATACTTAAGGGCTCCTTCACACGGGCACTCCGATTTTCGGCTGTCTGCATCATAGCTGAAAATCACATGAATGAGAGGCAGCCATGACCAAGTCATGGCTGCATCTCCCGTTTTCACGTCCACTCAGACGGCTGGGCTGCAGTGTATATATGCCTCAGCCCAAATTACCGTCGGCCAGGGGGAGAGAGTTCAGCTCTGCTAAACTCCCTCCCCCTCTCTGCCCCTTGCCGGCTGACGGCAAAGGGTGGGACGGGACGGGCGGGAGCTAGTGTGCTAAACTCCCTCCCCCTCTCCTCCCGCTGACAGCAATGGGAGGGGGCGACAAGGGAGGAAGCTTAGCAGACCTAGTGTGCTAAATTCCCTCTATAGGAGCTGCTGGCAAGGGGAGGAACTTTAGCAATGCGAGCCACTGCTAAACTCCCTCCCACCTTTCTTTTCCGATAGCTCTTATAGGCTCCCATAGAAGTCTATAGGGCTGGCCGGTGTATTCTGGCAAAAGATAGGTCAAGACCGGTTATGCAGGCCAGAATGCGCTCCGTATGTGCTATCTTTTGTGGACGGTCGATTTTACGCACCCAAAGATCGGCCAAGCATTTGAATCCATGGTGGTCAGTATTTTCGGACAGTGTTTTATCGCAGAAAAATAGCCACAAAAAACGCTTGTGTGAAGGCAAACTTATTATGAGTAGAGATGAGCGAGTATACTCACTAAGGCTAACTACTCGAGCGAGTAGTGCCTTAGCCGAGTATCCTCCCGCTCGTCTCTAAAGATTCGGCTGCTGGTGAGGGTGACAGGTGAGTTGCGACAGTGAGCAGGAGGGAGCGGGGGGAAGAGAGAGATCTCCCCTCCGTTCCTCCCCGCTCTCCCCTGCCGCTCCCCGTCCCCCGCCGGCCCCCGAATCTTTAGAGTAGTTAGCCCTAGCAAGTATACTCGCTCATCTCTAATTATGAGGGATCTGTCAGCTTCCACTGCTCTGGGTATGTTCACGTGTTTGCTTGTAAGGGAAATCCATATCCAGTGACTAACCAGCCAAGCTAACCATTGACAGCTTGTTGCCAGTCTGTAGCCTAGCTTCAATAAGGCAAGCATAGACTTTTTTTTTATTTACAGTTTGTCATAAATAAATAAGGACAACAAAGGTCATTTGATTTCCCTGCAGCCGCCCTTTTGTGAGATTATATTGCTTCTACCTGGCTATTGATTTATTTGACAATATTACAAATAAGGCAGTTCCATTAATGCCATGAAGGACGTTGCCAATTTGGGTATTGAGAATGCAGAGAGTTTTTTACTTTTGCATGGCACTTTCACATTTTTAAAATGAGGGCTTGTTTTTATCTGGACATATTGTATTATTTAATTTTATTTTCAGGGGTACATGTATGTTCCATTTCTTTCTTTTTTTTTGGGGGGGGGGGGAGTGGGATAATGCAAGAAAGAGAAATTTAGCTATTGTTTTTGTGGTGGTTTTTGTGCAGTATAAATGACGTTTATGGGGATAGTCACTATAATACAAGATAACGTATACTTTTTATTTTTGATAACTCTTCAACTACTTCAATATTTATTATTCTTATGGAAATAATGTTTTTACATTACTTTTTTAAGTTTTGCTTATTTATGTCAATAAATCTACTTTCACTTATCGCTGAATTTTCGGCGTCTGAAGATCAGTTCAATATAACCAAATGGGGTTGTTTCTAGAACAGGCGCATGCATTTCTTCAAGCCTCATTTAAATGGGAGCCTTTCTTGGGCTTTATTCACAAGAGCGTTTTATCACCGCTATTTTGCTGCAATCAAACGTCATCTGAAAGTCATGACCATCTGAAGCATTGGATTCCAATGTATTTGTTCAGATGGCCGATTTTTAGCCGCATCAAAACATTGTGGCCGCAGTAATAGGACATCAGTGGCTGAATACACCAAAGTTTTGATGCGGCCGGAAAAGATAGGTCTTGTTGTATCCTTCGGCCGCGATCAGCTGACGGCTCCCATAGGCTTCTATGGGAGCTGCTGGCGAAGGGAGGGGGAGGAAGTTTAGCAGCTGCTAGCGCTGCTAAAACATGTCAGCTGTCTCCACTTTAATAATAGAAGCCATGTTGAGCATTTATGCAGGCCAAAGGAATTCCATGCTGCAGTGTATTCACGCCGCACCCGGCCATACGAACGGACGAGAAACCGCAAATTTTAGCCGCAACTTGGTCACAGCTTAGTCTCGCCCACAAGTTTTTCGGCAGTGATGCAGACGTCCGAAGGACGTGACCCTCATGTGAAAGAGGCCATAGGGTGACTTTACACTGGACAACCATCGCCTCAAATACAAAATAGTCGCAGAGCATTGATTTCTCTACGAAGGGCTTTAAATCCACGCCTCCAGAAACACACGTGCCTTCAGCCAATCACAGCCAATGACAATGATGTCATTGAATGGCTGTGATTGGCTGTGTTTCTGGAGGCGGGGATTTCAAGCCCTGCGTCCAGAAAGCAATGCTCTGCCGTGGACCAGGAGGGAGCGACAGCCTGCAGGAGCGGCGCAGAACGTCAGAAGAAGTGAGTAATGATTTTTATTCTTTGCTCCGCTGTATTGCCGGCGTATAAGGTGACAGTTGGGGGGTCGTCTTATACGCCCCGTCGCCTTATACGCCGGTATATATTTTTATTGTAACACATTTCTGGATGAATTGCAGGGAAGGGCTTATATATATTTAAGCCCTTCCCGACAATTCATCCTGCGATCGCCGGCAGCCCATTGCTTTCAGTGGAACCTGCTGTATTGCTGGCTCCATTGAATTCAATGGGCAAACATCGTTCTTCTCTGCCACAGCTGTTACAGCTATGGCAGAGGAGAACGATCTTTACGCTGACAGTGCGGGGGAGGGGGGCCCACTCTTGCCGCTATTGTGGCTTAATAGTGGGACCTGTGAACTTGAGATGCAGCCCAACATGTAGCCCCTCGCCTGCCCTATCCGTTGCTGTGTCGTTCCCATCACTTTCTTGAATTGCCCCGATTTTCACAAACGAAAGCCTTAGCGAGCATCGGCGATATACAAAAATGCTCGGGTCGCCCATTGACTCCAATGGGGTTCGTTACTCGAAACGAACCCTCGAGCATTGCGAAAATTTCGTCCCGAGTAACGAGCACCCGAGCATTTTGGTGCTCGCTCATCTCTAGTGACTGTCTTTACACAGAACTGTTGCTTACATTGACTTTATCGAGTGATTATTTGGACTGCCCCAGATAAAGTCACCTTTAGGCACCAGGCAGGCATATTTATCCAACAGACCCTGGAACATTCTCCATTTCATTTGATCTCTTAGATGCCATAGTGACTATATCACTATTGACTGTGGCTTCCAGTAGGATGAATGGCAGAGATCCGAGTTATGTCTGATCACAACTGTTGCTGTGGGAGGCCAGATGTCTTGTATGGCGCAGAGTATTAAGGCAGCACAAATGCAGTCCTAAGCTCTCGCTCACGACCTGAAGCCTGCGAGTTCAATCCCCGCATAGTTCAGGTAGCTAGCTCAAAGTTGGCAAGCCTTCCATCCTTCCGAGGTTGGTAAATAAATAACCTGAAAGTGCTGTGGAATAAGTTGGCACTTTACAAATAACAAGATTTATTTATGTCTATCTAAGTCATTGTCTTGAGATTGATAGTGCATGCACAGCTTTTGTATCTATGTCATCACTATGCTGTACACAGCTGATTTATAAAAGCAGGATCATGGCACCACTGGCTAATATATTACCCTGTACCTCTAAACTGAAACTATATAACAAGTGTTTTTATTTTTTTGTTTTTCCCTTTTTGTGTGTATGGAGGGGGGTTGGGTGGGGATTAACTTGAACAGGAAGAACAAAACAGTTTTTAATAACTACTGTAATTTACACTTTGATGAAAAAAGTTTAAACCAGGTTTTCTATCTTTTAGGGACAGCGAGCATTCATGCCTGTGGATTTTTTTTTTTTAATTTAGGCAGAAATGAGTTTTGATGACATTTCATTCCTGGTTGAAATTAGTCATCTAGGTTTTACATTTTTGTTTAAAAAGCAGTCACCCCTTGAATTGAGGCCATTTTAGAGATGTAATCATAAAGCAGAAGGGGTCTGAGCAAGGGGTTTCAATTATGGTTCACAGGAGCAGTTAATTAACAGGCAGAGACTCATGCTTCACTAGTATGTCACAGACAGCTTTACTATTCTTTCTTTTTTTTTGTCTTTTGTCCAAATACATTACTGATGAATCAGAGCGACAGAGCCTGATATGATGAGTGTGATTAAATGCACGGTGCATGCCGCAGTCATAATGTTTATGTCAATTTTCTAGGTACTTAAAATGAAGAAAAAAAAAAGATTAACCTACATTTGCAAAAAGTGCAATGTAAATGATGGGATATACAAATACTATCTATTGTTAGCTACTGTTAGCTAACAAGCTTTACAGTCTGCAAACTTCTCAATCCTTTACGGAGGTGAGGGAGTAAGCCTGGTGAGAGCAGTAATGTTTCTCATAGACTCTAGATTGGATAATAAGTGGGCGGTTGAGCTGAGCTGCCTGAAAACCTGAACCTGCTAGAGATACACAGAGACCCTGTGATCTGATAGGGGCGGTTACAGGTTATTACCTACACCTGGGTTATACTCTGGACTGCTAATCTAATTTGGCCTGCTGGAGTAAGCACTCTTCTGTAGACTCTGAATTGGAGACTGCAAGTAGTTGCAGACCACTTCCAGTTTATGGTTTGCAATATAGACAGGTACAGTATAAGCCAAAAGACCTAAGACTGTCTCCCAGCCAGCCTAAAAAGCCTTGTTGCCATCTTCTGTGAGCAATACTGAGGACCACGTATCGTGAGTGGAGGCTCACCAACACAGTATTTAGGATACGATGCAGCAGATGGAGTAATCAAAGTCTATAGTATTTTTATGTAAAAGACACAAAAATAAAAGAGAAGAATAGAATGTTAATATATAAAGGGGTTTTCCACGTAAAATACTATTGATGACCTATCCTCAGTCTACAATCAGTCTCACAATCAGTGCAGTGAGCATGCTCAATTCCGTCGCACGAAAATTTTGGGCAAATTTTGGCAAATGCAATGACTTTGAGATAATTTTTGGTATATTTTCCAGTCCATCTCCAAAGCAATTTGACCCCTTAGGGAGAATTCCTTACTAGAGATGAGCGAACACCAAAATGTTCGGGTGTTCGTTATTCGAAACGAACTTCCCGCGATGTTCGAGGGTTCGTTTCGAATAACGAACCCCATTGAAGTCAATGGGCGACCAGAACATTTTTGTATATCGCCGATGCTCGCTAAGGTTTTCATGTGTGAAAATCTGGGCAATTCAAGAAAGTGATGGGAACGACACAGCAACGGATAGGGCAGGCGAGGGGCTACATGTTGGGCTGCATCTCAAGTTCACAGGTCCCACTATTAAGCCAGAATACCGGCAAGAGTGCCCTCCCCCCTCCCAACAACTTTTACTTCTGAAAAGCCATCATTAGCATGGCATACCTTTGCTAAGCACCACACTACCTCCAACAAAGCACAATCACCGCCTGCATGACACTCCACTGCCACTTCTACTGGGTTACATGCTGCCCAACCGCCCCCCCTCCCCCCCACAGCGCACACCAAAGTGTCCCTGCGCAGCCTTCAGCTGCCCTCATGCCACACCACCCTCATGTCTATTTAGAAGTGCGTCTGCCATGACGAGGGACCGCAGGCACACACTGCACAGGGTTGGCACGGCTAGGCAGCGACCATCTTTAAATAACTGTGCTGTGGCCCTGCTAATGTGGCACAGAACTTGAGGGTAGCAGAGTTATTATAACTCTGGCAGAGTAGGTATTTTTTTCCAAATTAAGGAAAGCAAATGGCGAAGCCAGCAGTAAAACGTAGCTGGGTGCGTCTGATTTTTAAACGTTGCACACGCAGCCGACACGTGTCCACAGCCCTTAGGACGGACAGAGGCAGGTCAAATAGAATTTTTTTCACTTGTTTTACAAGCAAAAGGCTGCACTGTGTATATTCAATCAATAATAACTGTGTTGTGGCCCTGCCTACACAATTCTTTCCCTGCAGTATCAATGGAGGGTGCAATGCTCTGCAGAGGCGATTTTGAGAAGAAAAGAAATATGCAGCACAGCTAACAGCAGCCAGCACAGTACTGCACACGGTTAAATATGGCCCTAGAAAGGACCGTTGAGGTTCTTGAAGGCTACACTCACTCCTAACACTCTCCCTGCCTATGCAACACTTCTGTCCCTAATGCCGGGTGCAACGCTCTGCAGAGGCGATTTTGAGAAAAAAAAAAAAATTGCCACTGCTAACAGCAGCCAACACACAGCTATCAGTGGCCCTAATAAGGACCTTTGGGGGTCTTGAAGCCTACACTAACTACCAATTCTTTCCCTACAGCAGCTCCGGTACAAACAGCACTGTACCTCATCTAACTCACAAGGCATCTGAGGCGAGCCGCGGGAGGGGCCAACTTTTATATTAGGCGGACACCTGATCTCACCAGCCACTCACAGCAGGGGGGTGGTATAGGGCTTAAACGTTGCAGGGGGAAGTTGTAATGCCTTCCCTGTCTTTCAATTGGCCAGAAAAGCGCGCTAACGTCTCAGGGAAGGAAGTGAAAGTAACCCGAACACCGCATGGTGTTCGTTACGAATAACGAACATCCCGAACACCCTAATATCCGCACGGATATCAAGTTCGGACGAACACGTTCGCTCATCTCTATTCCTTACACATCTACAGTGGTCCTTAAAATGTCTAATGTGGTCAATGCAAAAAATAAAAAGTTTTCTTTATTATTAGCAACGACCTGTTGGATTTATAGTTAACGCTGTATTTAGAGACTGTGTGTTAAATTAAGAGACTGTAACCTTGCCTATTCGAGACTGTAACCACCAAATTCGATAACTTTAATGGACTTCGTAACTGACAAGCCTGTGCCCATTGTGACTTTTATCATTAAGCCTAGTGATTCCTTTGAAGTAAAGTGGTTTAAGTTTATTACAGCATGTCCATTTCCATTACTGCAAGGTGGGAAGGGTCTAGGGCCAGACATAAAATTGACCTTAACAAGCTGGTAAGGAGAGAAAAGAGTGAAAGTGTGTGAGTATGGCGAGAGGAGTCATACTAAGTGATCAAGCACCCACTTACACCAATGTCAACGTAACAATGGGTAGCTAGGTGAGTCTAAGAACCACATCTTTGGATTCCTTGTTCCCTTTCCTGTAAGCACGATAACTTAGTTTATGGTGCTTATAGGACGATACATGTTCCCTTTAATGGAGCAGCAGCACGCATACATGTGACATAACTGAGGTTGGAGAATAACTTTAGAGGTGAGCAAAAGTGGGGAAAATGGAACCCCCCACATTTTTATGATCAGTGGAAGTCCCAGCAGTTGGACCACAATTGATTTATCAGTTCTCACCAATCCAGTGCATGGGTGAAGACTTGAAAAAAAAACTGCACCTTACCGGAATTTCCCTTCAAGTATTGGACACTACACAATTAGTTCCTTATACCTCCAGCAATAAATTTGTAAATCTTGTGTGGAAATCAAGAGCTACCATTTCAGGGGGTATAACCAGACCATGTCTACCATCAGTAGACTTCTCTGTGAACTTGTCCTCTGCCTATGATTGCCAAGTATTATGTCCCTATGTCAAGAAGCCAATATTTAAGAACCCCAAGAGTGGGATTTGGCGCATGCACCAGTCTTGCTCTAACTTTTGGTACATAGGCTTCTCTCCCTCATTGTGAATGATGCCCATCACCCAGAGGTAGGGGGCTGGCTCCCAGAGAATACTGCGGGCAGCTGGTACTGTTAATCCTTGATTTGCATACAGCGCAGTATTTTAACAAAATTATTTCAGAGGATATTTAGAGGTTAATATATACAAGGTTCAAAGGGTTAGAATCGTTTAGAAGAGTTACACCTGGTGACAGATATATAGAGTAGAATGGATTGGGTAAAATGTTGAATTTATTGTGTTTATGCAGCAGTCTGTGCCACTAAACCTGAAATGTCAGAAAATAATAATATGAATAATTGAAATGTTCCATCATTAATGTTAGCACTTTACTGGTAGCTGTCATTTTATACTATTTTTAGATGTTCACATATTAGTTATGAAGTTGGTGCTAAAACTATTAATTTACTCCTAATAAGTTTCAGTTTGCTTCACACATTCAGTTTTCCCATTTAGTGATTGAAGTCTTGTGATATAAGTAATGTTCTTCATAGTACACAGTGTACTATATAGAAGAATAGTGGCTTCTGTAGAAAGTGTGGAAATAATTGAACGTTACAGTTGATGGTCGACATTTCAAAAGCTATTCAGTATACAGTGTCAAAAAACCTATTAATGTCTTATGTGTAAGAACATTTCTACTACACTATGGGGAGAATTTATGAAGACTGCTGGCTCATGCATCAGCCTGCATTCACAATTTGTAGGAATACAATGAGCAAAATATATTAAGAAGCGCATACCTGTTAATAAATTTGGGCACAATTCACCTGTCAGCGGGCCAGAAATTGAAACTTATGTCTCCTGTAAGCAGGCATGGATTTACACTATAATCTATGCCATTTTCATCCATTAATTATTGAACCTTTGTTGGTCTGTGGTGCCCCATTCACTCCCATTAAATCGCACTAAATGTTTGGCACAATTTTTCAAAAGTGGCGTTTGCTTTAATTTGCTACTTTTTAAGCCAGAAAACTAGCTTAAAGTATTTAGTAACATTGCTGGAGGTTAATTAATGTACTGAGAAACTTTTAAACATTAAGGCCTCATGTCCACGGGGAAAATCAGGCCCGCTCCGGATTCTCCATGGAGAATCCGTAGCGGGTCCCTCCTGCCCCGCGGACATGAGGCATAAAAATAAGAATTAACTCACCTCTCGCCCGCTCCAGATCTTCCCTTCGCCGCGGCTTCATCTTCTCTCCGTCGCGGCCGGATCTTCTTTCTTCGGCCCGGCGGATGTGCACGGTACGTCGGTTGCGTGCCCCGCGCATGCGCCGGCCCAAAGAAAAAAGATCCGGCCGCAACGGAGAGAAGATGAAGCCGCGGCGAAGGGAAGATCCGGAGCAGGTGAGTAAATTCCAATTTTGGTCTCCCGTGGATCCGGACGGCTTCCATAGGCTTCAATAGAAGCCTGCGGGAGCCGTCCCCGCGGGAGACCCGCACGAAAATGGAGCATGGTCTAGATTTTTTCATTCTCCATTTTTTTTTAAAATCACTTTTATTGACTATCTGCGGGTATTTATCTACCCGCGGGTGGTCAATACATCCCTATGGGATGCGGATCCGCGGGCAGGAGAAGAGTTAAAATCCGCTGCGGATTTTAATTCTTCTTTTGCCCGTGGACATGAGGCCTTAGTACTAGGGTAAAGTGGAAAAAAACAAAAACATAATGGCAACATTTTTTGGAGTTTTTATTTTTACGGCCTACTTGGTGCTGCAAAAATGACATAATAAATGTATTCTATGGATAGGCACAATTATGGCACTACCAAAATCCTATAGCTTTTTGGGTGATACTTTTAATGCCTTTTTACGGACCTCATTAATGGGCTTTAAATCTGCACACACATCTTTTTGAGGTGGTGGCTTGGCTGCCTACTGACAGCCAGGCTCCTGCTCCAACTACCAGTAGTGAAGAAACCTCAGATCCTGGCAGTTTAATATCTTACATGCTACAATCAACAGCAACTTCAGCATGTAAGCCAATGACAGGGGTAGAGGGCTCATTGTGTCACCCATCGGTACATATCCATGGCCACAGAAAGCCTGACAATAGACTCCATGTCTACCATGCAACAGAATCGGCATGGATTCCATGGTGAAATATACTTTTTGAACAGATCCTTATGATTCTAAGCTCCAGATCTCCTATATAGACACAAAGGAAAATGCTAGAATTCTGTCTACCTGCAGCTACGACCAGGGGCAGTTTTGAAGCTTGCTGTATATTATTTATACATGAAGAGGGTTATACCATGGAGAAAAAAAATGAAACTAGTTCAGAGTGGTGGCAAAACAAAAAAAAAATATGCACATCATCAGATCCCACACTCCTCCCATCCTCCTAATGTCTGGTCTTCATTTATTGCTGAAGCTAGTTAAGGATGATCAGGGACATGTGACCACTGCAGCCATTCTCTAGTTCACTTAGACCAGTGATTAGCTACAGTGGCCACATGTCCTATTCTTGGGACATGATCATTTCTGCAGTAGAAAGTGAAGACCATCAGTGACTGGGCACTAGTAGAACAAAAATGGCAGAGTATTTAAAGTGATATACACTATATGGACAAAAGTATTTGGACACTGCAGAAAATCAGCAAATATGCAAATACTGAGTTTGACGAACGGTATGCTGGGAAGGGCATGGGCAAAATAAAAAGCTGCTCATTTTGTAATAACTTTTCATTCATCCGATCAAGCACTTGTGGGATGGACTGGAGCAACGGGTACGACACCGCCACCCACGCCCATCCTCACAACAATCTCTTCTCACAACCTTGCATGAGGAATGGAGCTATTACTGCCCAGACTTAGGGCGCCAACCCACTGGCGATTTTTTTTCCCTGAGAAATTCGCAGCATTTTTTTCTCTGCAGGGGTCTATGGGACTTGTAATGTTAAAATCGCGATAAATTGCGATTTCGCGGTAAATGGCGTTTGTGATTTCCGTGCGGGAAAAACGCAGCGTTTTCGGCGCGTTTTTCGCGGCGTTTTCGCGGCTTTTCCGTTAATTTCCATTGACATTCATGGGTGCATTAAGAGAAAAATAAGGACACATATGCAACTGACAGTTCCTATGTTAAAAATCGCAACGGACCAAAAAAAAAACGCCAGTGGACAGGAACACATGTTATCTCTATGCCTGTGCAGGAAAAACGCAAAACGCAAAACGCAAACACAGGTAAAAAAAACGCCAGTGGGTGGGCGCCCTTACAGAGAACTTGTGGAAAGTATGCCTCGATGTGTTGTCGCTGCAGTACAAGCAGAAGGAGGGCCAACACGTTACTAAGTAGGATAATAAAGCACTTTTTCTGAAAAACATGCAGTGTCCAAATGCTTTTTGTCCATATAGTGTAGTTTTTTACATTTTGCCACCACTTTGAAATACTTATTTTGTTTTTCCTCCCCGGATAACCTCTTTTAAAGTGTTAAAGTAGTGACTTAGAATGCTCACTATAGACAAATAATTCTGTCAATTTTTGAAAAAGTGTATAACTGTGTGACTTTAAATATGGTTTAAATATTTTATGAAATGTTTTGTCTTGAGGATGGTGGCTGGTGTAGAGTTTATTTTAGAGACAGATTGAGTAGCCCAGTGACTCTGTTTTTTTTCATTCTCCCACCCTTTAGTCAATCAGCACTAAGCTAATGGGAGGAGCAAACCGTATATAAGTTCCTGTAATTTTCCAGACATTTCTGTCCTTAGAAGAAGAGAACAAATAGTAATGTAGAGCAAGTGGGCTGGTTTAAGGGACAGAGCCTCACAGTTCCTGACAGTCATTTCTGAATCTGACTTTTAAAGGAGAAAGATGGTTAGCGCAGGTTGCAGATTTACAGGGCTGTGGTGAGAAACCAACATCAGCAGTATGGAAGAAAATAAAGAGGCAGCAGCACTTCCAACCACCACCTTCAGGATAAGACTTTGGAAATTTGATTGTAAAGGACTTGAATAGAGATGAGCGAGCATACTCGTCCGAGCTTAATGCTCGTTCGAGTATTAGGGTGCTCGAGATGCTCGTTACTCGAGACGAGCACCACGCGGTACTCGTCTCGATTAAACAAGCACTGACCATTGAATTCAATGGAGCCGGCAATACAGCCGACTCCATTGAAAGCAATGGGCTGCCGGCGATCACGGGATGAATTGTCGGGAAGGGGTTAAATATATAAGCCCTTCCCTGCAATTCATCCAGAAATGTGTAAAAATAAAAAATATATATATACTTACCTGGTCCCGGCAGACGGAGTTCAGCGCGGCAGGCTGCAGTTCTCCTGAACTGCTCTGAACAGCTGTGAGTAGTATTCAGCAGCCGGGGATTTAAAATCCCTGCCTGCTGAATGAGATGCCTCTGATTGGTCACAGCCTGACCAATCAGAGGCATCCCTCACTCACACCCATTCATGAATTCATGAATGGGTGAGTGAGGGCTGCCTCTGATTGGCTCAGGGGCAGCTCTCAGCTGTCCCTGCGCTGAGCCAATCAGAGACAGCCCTCACTCACCCATTCATGAATTCATGAATGGGTGTGAGTGAGGGATGCCTCTGATTGGTCAGGCTGTGACCAATCAGAGGCATCTCATTCAGCAGGCGGGGATTTTAAATCCCCGGCTGCTGAATACTACTCACAGCTGTTCAGAGCAGTTCAGGAGAACTGCAGCCAGGAGAACTGCAGCCTGCCGCGCTGAACTCTGTCTGCCGGGACCAGGTAAGTATATATATATTTTTTATTTTTACACATTTCTGGATGAATTGCAGGGAAAGGCTTATATATTTAACCCCTTCCCGACAATTCATCCCGCGATCGCCGGCAGCCCATTGCTTTCGATGGAGTCGGCTGTATTGCCGGCTCCATTGAATTCAATGGGCTAACATCGTTCTGCCGGGACCAGGTAAGTATATATATTTTTTTCATATTTACACATTTCTGGATGAATTGTAGGGAAGGGCTTATATATTTAACCCCTTCCCGACAATTCATCCCGCATACGCCGGCAACCCATTGCTTTCAATAGAGCCGGCTGTATTGCCGGCTCCATTGAATTCAATGGGCTAACATCGTCCTTCTCTGCCACAGCTGTAACAGCTGTGGCAGAGGAGAACGATCTTTACGCTGACAGTGGGGGGGGGGGGGGGGGGCGGGTCTCACTCTTGCCGCTATTGTGGCTTAATAGTGGGACCTGGGAACTTGAGATGCAGCCCAAAATGTAGCTCCTCGCCTGCCCTATTCGTTTCTGTGTCGTTTCCATCACTTTCTTGTGTTTTGCAGATTTTCACAAATGAAAACCTTAGCGAGCATCGGCGATATACAAAAATGCTCGAGTCACCCATTGACTTCAATGGGGTTCGTTACTCGAAACGAACTCTCGAGCATCACTGAAAGTTCGACTCGAGTAACGAGCACCCGAGCATTTTGGTGCTCGCTCATCTCTAGACTTGAACCATCACCATCTGAATTCTGAGTAAACATGAGTTAACTGTTACCCTACCTGTCTCCCTGGATTCTCTTATACTGAAGGTATTGTGCTGTACCGAGACATCACATCAGTGAGTGGAGACCAGCCCTTACCATCGGCTCCCAAACGTTCACTAGTGTAGCCACCTGGGGGAGGAACTAATACCGTAATTGCAAATATGAACATCACCTGCTACTTTGGCATACTCAATGAACAGTAGTTAGTAAGCTTCAGAATTGCCACTGGTGGTGGCCGCAAGCAGACAATATTTTAGCATTTCACTTTATACCCATACAGATGGATCTCAGCACCAGAAATGGTCAATGGTGTTGACTTTAGATTAGAACTTCTTTTGCATATTTTTTTTCTTTCTTTAATACTTAGAACCATAAAATTGTGACTACCATTGTACAGGAAGTTGTTTGATTTTAGTCCATGTAACCAAACTGCATATATGGTATCTTATGCACATATCTTTCTGCTTCTGCATTCAGTCAGAATCAGAAAGCTGGTTTAAGGTCGAGCATTATGATGCTGTGATTCCTAAGCTGCAAAGAGCCCTTGCAATACTGAACCCTCTAACAGCAGATAAAGGACATGAGGGATGTAGAACAAAAGTGTAAATGTATATAAAAGAACCTTTGTTGAGTGCTGTGCGCTGAAGTTAATTAAGGCAATTCTGAATGGTTATTTCACTGGAATATGTCTCACAAAGAATTCACATGTTTTAATATTAACATTCTAATTCCATGCATTCTTTCTTCTATCAATAAAGGTTTTGTAGATGTCTAGATGTACAAATATGTCTTGCATATTGCTTTACAAGATATAAACATGTTAAATTAATGATAAGAGATGAGCGAGCGTACTTGCTAAGGCAAACTACTCGAGCGAGTAGTGCCTTATGCGCGTACCTGCCCGCTCGTCTCTAAAGATTCGGGTGCCGGTGGGGGAGAGCGGTGAGTTGCGGGAGTGAGCAGGAGGGAGCGGGGGGGAGAGAGTGAGAGAGAGAGATCTCCCCCCGTTCCACCCGCTCTCCCCCGCCACTCCCCGCCCCCCGCCAACTTTTTTGTTCAAGACACAACTCCTTTACTAATTAGTAGAGATGAGCAAGCATACTCACTAATGCAAACTACTCGAGCGAGTAGTGCCTTATGTGAGTATCTGCCCGCTCGTCTCTAAAGATTCGGCTGCTGGTGGGGGGGCGGGAGCAGCGGGGGAGAGTGGGGAGGAACGGGGGGGAGATCTCTCTCTCACTCTCTCCCCCCCCCACTCCCGCCTGCTCCCTCCCGCAACTCACCGTTCTCCCCCGCCAGCACCCGAATCTTTTGAGACGAGCGGGCAGGTACTCGCATAAGTCACTACTCACTCGAGTATTTGCCTTAGGGAGTACGCTCGCTCATCTCTATTAATGATATAAAAAAATATTACATCAAAACACTATAATTGCACACAATAATAATTTTACACATGAGCCTACGGTAACCCAATACTACACTACACTTTTCTTTCTTAACTCTGCCTTCATTTGAATAATGTAATACTGCCTCCCCAACACCACCTATTGGAAGGCAGCTACCCTATGGGTCAATATCCAAATAGCACTGTGAAAGCTTTATTTTATTACTCATTTGCATAACATCATCCCAGGGATCATTGCATGGTCTATAAGACTCTTCTGTGGTACTCTTCACAAAAAAAAACATAGCTTTCCCTGTAATCACATTGATGGCCTCTTACCTAGCCAACCAGAAATCTATCGTCTACTGATGGGTTAAAAAAAAACCAAACAGCTGCATGGGTATTCTGGTTTGGCTTACATCCCTAGTCATATTGCAAAGATAGTTAAATATATTGACTCATAGGCGACCTTCCAGCAGGTGGTGCTACGTAAGCGTATCAAAGTTAGGAGTCTGGTCCGCAATCTGAATATATTAAGGGGTCAGCTCTGATGACGGAATTAAGATAGTGGTCTGGGGTCTAAAGATATTTAGGGTTAGTGTTGACTGAACTAAATCCTGTTTCACGTGAAACTTTGCGAAAACTTTGGTTTGGCACAAACCGGAGCTGAGCTTTGAGCAAAATTCCTCTGGTTCAGTTCACTCAACACTAGTCCTGAACACGTGTGTATGACACTGTCAGAGTGTTATACAGGGCTTTTATGGCTCTAAGGCTGGGCTCACATGAGCGTAAATTAATTGCGTATTACGCGTACAATGTACGTGTGCATAATACGCGGTGAATGGAGTCAAAGAAAGTACATTGGGTTTCATTTATCCATTCACCCTTGCGTATATTCATTGCGTGTAGTATGTTTGTAAAAAATAACACATCATGTTCTATTTTACTGCGTATTAGATGCATACAGCCCTATTCTTCTCTATGGGAGTGTACGAAAACACTGTACTTACACAACTAAATTGCGTATGTGCAGCGTTTTTATGCAATGTTGCTGAGAGACAATAGAAATAAAGAACAAACCATGAAGCCAGTGCTTGACAGCGTGCATGACATATGCTATCATGTACAGGTATACGCGATCACAAACGCAATGGTATGCAGCTCCGCACACCAGTAAAACGCTGCATTTTATACGCAGCGTTTTAACATATGGTTGTGTTAGCGCAGCAACGGTTTCTTTTAAACTAATTTGGACCAAACCAAACGTTTTGCAAATCTTTGACCTACTGGCCAAACAGAACTTTTCAAAAGTTTGCTCAACACTATTTAGGGTTTTCTTTTGAAGTCTGATATCAATATAAAATGTCTTAATATATTTATGAGGTCTAAAAATTGATTTATTGGTCTGACCAGGGGTTTGATATAAATATAGAGAGTCTGAAAATACTACCCTTTCTCATAATAGTCTGGTTACCATTTGTTTTACATGTAAATTATTATACATAGTAACATAGTATGTTAGACTGAATGAAGACAATGTCCACCAACTTCAGCCTGTTTCAAACCCCAGCCGCCTCCCATCCCCTTGTTGGTCCAGAGGAAGGTCCTATTTGGAGGGAAAAAAATCCATTGCCAACTCCATATGGCAGTCAGAATAATCCTGGATCAATATTTGAGTTCCTATCTGACTCCAAGACCCGGATCAACAACGCCGCTGGTCACCTAATGTCTATATCCTGTAATATTGTAGCACTTTAAAAAGATGTCTAGTCACCTCTTAAACTCCTCTATGGATCTTGCCAACACCACGTCCTCAGGCAGAGAGTTCTACAGTCTCACTGCTCTTACAGTAAAGAACCCCCTTCTGTGTTGGTGATGAAACCTGCTTTCTTCTAGATCTAGAGGATGCCCTCTTGTTACCGTCGCAGTCCTGGGTATGAACAGATCATGGGAGAGATCCTTGTATTGTCCCCTAATGTATTTATACATACTAATTTGATCGTCCCTTAACCGTCTTTTTTCCAGGGTAAATAATCCCAATTTTGATAGCCTCTCATAATATTCCAGTCCCCTCATTTCATTTATTAGTACTGCAACACCCCAGAGGGGTGATCCTGGACACTTGACTAACATGAAGAGCTGGGAGGGTTAAGTGTTGGCTTGTCACAGGGGCACTTACCAGGCTCTAGTCCCAGAAGGATGACATGTATCTAAGGCCAGAGCAGGATTGCGGGCAACCTACGACACCCCTAGGAAAGGCAATGCCAATAAAAGGACTGATGGGGGTAGTATTTATCACTCGCGACACCACCGTTCCACATATCGATTTGTTACGCGGCAGAGGAAATAACACAGAGGCTTGGGTATAGTACCTCAATAACAATAACACCTCACACGGCAGGAACATGGGTGTGTCTCAGTGCTGTACCTCTGTGCGGTAATCCTGACTTTGGACGGCCGCACAGGAAAGCCTGTAGTGTGAACTGGTACCTGTATGGTGGGTTGCGCTTTACAGAACTAGTGGGGATTGCTCTCTCTCTAGGATCCTGAGATTTACTCCATTTACATCCACACTCCAATCGCTATGGGATATCTCTCCTCTTCTTCCATCTTTACCTACATGGAAGCTGAAGGTGTTTCCATGTGGCTCTGTGTTAGCACTCTCTCAGGCAGCAGACAAGATGGAGCGCATTTCCGGCTCTCAATGACTCCTATTTATATCTTCACTCACACTACATGACATGACAGACTGATACATCTACATGCAGGCAATGATTTTATTAATGTTAACCTCTCAAGTGCCGCAGCTGTGCAATACACACACTGGATATGACAGGACAGCTTTGCACAGTGCATCTACAGAAGACACACATGTATGACATTTATGGAGGGAACCAGGATGGTGTTGTGAGCCACTACAGTAAGCACTGCAACATCTTTCTTGAGCACCGGTGTCCAGAACTGTACAAAGTATTCCACATGAGGTCTGACAAGTGTCTTGTATAGAGAAGGAATAATGTTCTAGTCCCTCACCCCTATACCTCTTTTAATACACCCCAAGACTTTATTTGCTTTTGCAGCTGCTGATTAGCATTGATTGCTCCAGTTTAGTCTACAATCCACTAGAACCCCCAGGTCTTTTTCCATCTCGCTTTTCCCTAGCAGTACCCCATTCAGTGTATATTGGTGACATCTGTTTCTCTGTTTATAATTGAAGAATAGTTCAGGGTTATTTTTGTTCTTTTTGGTGATCAGTTTTTCTGCCTCCTCCTTAGCAATTTTGATCTTTTCTTTACATCATGTTTTTCTGTATGATTTTAGCGCTTTGCTGCCTTCTTGTTTTAGTAGTTTAAACGCTTTCTTTTTTTCTTTTATTGCCACTCTCACAGTCTTGTCGAGCCACATTGATTTCCTTCTACTTGTAGTTCTTTTATTTTTAAAGGGTATGAACTGCTCACGTGAGGTAATTAGGATGTTTTTAAACTTCTCCCATTTGTCCTCCGTACTGTTATCTTTGAGGATGTTGTCCCAATTAATGTTACCGATAGTAGTTGTAAGCTGATCAAATTTTGCTTTAGTAAAGTTTAGTTTTTTTGTCGCTCCCTGATAAGGCTTCTTGTTGAATGCCAGCTGGAATTTAATTATTTTGTGGTCACTATTTCCCAGGTGCCCCTGCACCTCTACCCCCGCACCTGCACCCCCATGATTCTGTCGGGTTTGTTAGTTAATAATAAGTCCAGAGTGGCTCTCCCTCTAGTTGGCTCCCGCACAAGTTAGGTAAGGTAGTTCTCTTTAATTGTTCTCAAGAACTTATCACCCTTGTGAGATTTACAAGTTTCGTCTTCCCATAATATATCCGGATAATTAAAGTTTCCCATAATAATCACTTCATTGCGGTTTGACACCTCTTCTATTTATCTTAATAATTCATTTTCAGTTTCTTCTGCTATTTTTTGGAGGCCTTTAGAAAACCCCTATCAGGATTTTGTTATTTTCTTCTCCCTGTATTTCTACCCTCAGAAATTCTACATGTTCGTCTCCGACACCTATATATTCTCGTAGCCTCTGCATTAAATATGATTTAACATACAGACACACCCCTCCACCTTTCTGGTTCCCATAGTCTCTTCTGAAGAGATTTTAGCCCTGTAAATTCACTGCCCAGTCACATTTATTATCAAGCCATGTTTCTGTTATTCCCACTATATCATAATTTTCATTAGGCATTCTTGCTTCAAGCTCACCCAATTTACTGATCAGGCTTCTTGCATTCATTGCCATACAATTTATACAGCTGTTGTTCTTTATATTCATTGTGCTACTTATGGTACTATTAGCTGTTCTGTCAGTTCTATCTGTACTAACCCCACCCCCTGCTTGCCACCCTTTCCCATTACTTGGTCCCAGGTCACTATCTACACTGTCCACCGCCCTATTTCTCTTTTTGCCCTCCCCCAGTCCCTAGTTTAAACAGTCCTCCAGCCTTCTAGCCATTTTCTACCCCAGCACAGCTGTACCGTCCCCATTGAGATGCAGCCCATCCCTACAGTAGAACCTGTAGCCAACAGCAAAGTCAGCCCAGTTCTCCAGGAACCCGAAGCCCTTCCTTCTACCCCAACTTATACATTACACATTTATTGCCGTGTTCATCAGTTACCCAAACTTTATATTCTCTTAAACTATAATTAGTCTTCTATAGAGAGTAAGTTTCAGAACTCAAACAATATGATTTATAGAAAAAGTACCCCAGTGTTCAACATCAACCTATGTGGCATAATAGTGTAACCACCACCCTGCCTCTACCTACTAGCTATGCGACTGTTACAGATTGTGGATCCACTGGACAAACCAACCAAGCTGAGAGCAGGCCTGGAGTGGTTGGCAGCTGACTCCTCAGATAGTAGGACTGTTGCCAGGAAAAAAGAGATTAACCCTTGGCTGCAGAGAGAATGGAAAGCCCCTACCTACTAGCAAGGCGACTGCCCCGATACCTGATGGGGTAGCAAACATAGGAACAGGAATGGGAGCTGAGAGAAAACTGACATAAGACAAATGTACAGACATATCAGTTATGCAAGAAGCCTCAGACAGAATAGAAGGCTTGAAACAGACCCAACACAGAGAGGCTGACAAGACACAGATGAGATAGAGCAGAGCAACCAAAGAAAGCTGAGTGTCAGAAACTAACCAAAAAACTATTCTGAGGCAACCAGGAAGTGCATCAGCTCAGCTTAAAGAGGAAAGTGATTGCCCATTAATCCCACAGCTGAGCTGAGAGGCAAAGCACTGGTTAACCCTCTCAGGGCTGGATGAAAACAGACTGTGGATGTAAACTACTCTTTAAGCCAATGGCAGGGCTCAGGAGGAAAGGAGTGCGATTTGGGTTTTTGATTGTAGAGTTTGCTGGAATGGTTTTCAGATGCCATGTAGTGTTTTCAGTCCCGAGGTACCAGCACCAGCATCATTTGTAATCCCCAAGAACAGACCCTATTTTAGAAACTAGACCTCTGAAGGAATTAATCGAGGAGTGTAGTGAGCGTTTTGACCCCACAGATGTTTTGTGATTTTTTTTAACAATTTGATTTGAACATGAAACATTCCAATTTTTCCAGTAATATGTAGGTTTAGCCCCAGATTTTTAATTTTTGCCAGGGCCAAAAGGAGAAAAAGCACTCCACGATGTGATACCCAATTTCTCTTGAGCGTGAAAATGCCCTATATGTAGACATAAACTGCTGTTTGGCCATATGGCTGGGTTCAGAAGGGAAGGACTATCATGTGGGTTTTCTTATAAGCTGTGCAGAGTACATCAAGGTAAAACATATAAGGATGGTTCAACGCAATAATACAATTAATATTTCAGGGGCAAGTGGTTAATTTTGAAACAATCTTTTATGCAAAGGCCAGCTTGTGTGGGGCAGTTTTCACAGTGTTAAATTAATGCTGTCCTTCATTATCCCTCTTTTGTCGCAGACTCTGCACCTTTTTTGAGTGCTTTCCTTCTTACCATCACAGGTAAGATTCTAAAATATAACTTTTATTGATTTATTTAAAAAATGATAGAGAAGGCTGACAAGGCAAACAGACATAAAGGTGTGGTAGTTGCTATAATCCTTCCACAATTCACGGACACTAGTTTTTTGCTTCTTACCAATAGAATTTCACTAAGTGTTGTTCTGGTAATCTACCTGTTGCCTGACTTCCAGAGCTACTGGGCTTACCCCCTTCCTGGTCCCCAAAATTAGGGCCTTGAAGACCTCATCCTGGAATTCAAGAAAGGTGCCCCTCTGGCCTACACATGGATATAGCATAATGCCGAGCCACCTGTATGACATGTACCGACAGATTTTTATACTACACCCTTGTTTTCCACATGGCATTGTATGCCGAGTACTTTGTCGGACAGGTCAAACTCTCTTATGTACCTATTGTAGTAAAGCACGCAGTCTGGCTTGGGGATCTCTGTAGTGGTACTTCATATTGGGCAGGGTACTGCTTTGAGCATGTATTGTGCTCAATATATAAGGACATCCATCTTGTTTTTATGCTTTACACACAATATATCGTCACTGTATAGTGCCCGGATCGTACCCCTTCTGAGAATTTGCCCAAGCAGAAACTTAGGGAGGCTTTTCTACATGCTACATGCCACAATATTTTTGGAAGTAAGGCTCTAGAATGGGGGTACACTGGTGTAAAAATCATCCAGGTACAGCTGGTAACCCAGGTCCAGTAGTGGGTGCACAAATACAATTTTTCCTGCAATTACGAGCAAGCGGGAGGCATTCTGGGGACTCAATTTCGGTGTCCTCTACTTCAAAATCTGGAAATTATGGAGCATACCCTGATGTACTCTCTGACAGCTCGTTCCTTTTTACACCATGCTGTGCTCCTCTTACTGGGCAGGTACTGGTGCAATTTAAGCCTCCCTTTGAAATGTACCAGGGACTCATCTACACAAATGTTTTTCTCAGGGGTGTACCGTGGGCAAACCTAGCTTTAAAAGCTCTATTACCAGCCTGATTTTATATAAGCAAAAATAATTGGGGTCATCGTTGGGGGAGGGGGGGGGGCACTGCATATTGCTATTATAATGCAGGAATATTATGATCACTTCAAAATGTGTTAAAATAGCCATGTGGAACATTGGGGTGGGGTATAAAATATCTGTGCTCCAGTAGGCCCTAATGCTCTGCTTCTTTATTGGCTCCTATACATAATACAAATGATTTTGTGGTTTGCGATGCATCCACAGGGGTTTTCTTGGATAAAATTATATAAGCATATAAATTGGTTTGGGTAACAATATAGGCTATAAAATCAGTAGTGGAGACAAGCAGGGACTGTGATAGAATCATGAGAAAAAATACTATAGAGGGTTCAGAGTCGCTTGATGTTGAAGAAGATAACACTAGAAATAGTGGGGCCATCCTTGCTAGCTTTGTCTGACTCAGCCGCAATTATTGTGTAAGCGTCATCCACAGTAAACCTCCTGTAGGCCATAGTATAAATATATACATTTATTACGTCTCCCCCCCCAATAAAGCACCAAAAACATTTTTATTGGGTGGGTGACCATAGGACACTGGGTGATCACAGGACAGGGACAGGAAAATAGCAGGAACGTTTGTTTTTTGTGGGGGGCTTTTACACTGACGGATACACTGACACTACAATGACTAATGATGGGATGGGTGATTACAGAATGGAAAAGTTTTTTTTGTTTTCTTAACACTGACAGATACTCTGAGACTATATTGACGAACCACACATTACATTACACTGACTGACTATGGATTAATTACAGGACAGAGAGATGGGAATACAGCAAGGAGGTTTTTTTTTTTTTTTTTTGGGGGGGGGGGGGTGTTTTTACATAGGCAGGCGCGGATTGCATCTGCGGGAAAACACCCGCGGCATGCTCTATTTTTCGTGCGGGTCTCCTGCGCGGATGGCTCCCGCAGGCTTCTATTGAAGCCTATGGAAGCTGTCCGGATCCGCGGCACACCTGTACCTTAATTTCTGCTCTCTGGCGCAGTAGCGCGGGACAGCAGGAGGTAAAAAAAAAGTGGAGTGCCCGGCGCATGCGCGCGGCACGCTGCCAGTGTGCCGAGCACATCCGCCGGGTCGGGCCAAAGAAAGAAGATCCAGCCGCAACGGAGGGAAGATCCGCAGCATCCAGACAGGTGAGTTTAATCTTCTTTTTAGCCTCATGTTCGCGGGAAAGGAGGAACCCGCTGCGGGATTCCGCATGAGGAATCCGCGACGGGCCTGATTTTCCCCGTGGACATGAAGCCTCAGACTATTTTTGGGTTTTAGGTCAAAATTGTATAATATTTTCATGTTTTAACTAACTTTTGAACCTTTGAATAGTGTCACATTATTTGCTGGACTTGAACTGTGCTAATGCGATAAATGACTAGAATATATATATATTAGTAATAGAGATGAGCGAGTATACTCACTAAGGCACATTACTCGAGCGAGTAGTGCCTTAGCCGAGTATCTCCCCGCTCGTTTCTAAAGATTCGGGGGCCGGCGCGGGTGACAGGTGAGTGGCGGCGGGGAGCGGGGGGGAGAGAGGGAGAGAGAGAGATCTCCCCTCCTTTCCTCCCCGCTCTCCCCCGCTGCTCCCCGAATCTTTAGAGACAAGCTGGGAGATACTCGGCTAAGGCACTACTCGCTCATCTCTAGTTAGTAACAATGTTGGTTGTGGGTTAGGAGTCCAAAAGGCGACACAGACAACATAGCTTCCACTATAGTTCAATTTACTGCAAAGATTAGTTACAGTACAAACAATAAAAATGAATTGCAATATAAAATCATCAAATATTTTCATGTACATCAAACTATATCATGTACTTTGAGATGCACTTCTAAAATACATATTTCAACTGCTTTGAAATCGCAGGTATTCAGAAATTAGAGTCATCACACCACTATAGTTTGTATTCTGCATCTCACATCTTTGTAAATGACGTTAACACATTAAATATTTAAAAGAAAACAATAACATAAAACCGTACAACTATTGCCCATATATTTCTTCAAGATAGCCAATCTTGAAAGTTCTGGAGAAACATAAGTAACAGATGATGAGTATAATGGTCCATTAACAAAAGTCGAATGGACTTTTTTGTTGTAACAGTTATTCTACATAATCTCCCATCTCTACAAACACAATGAAAGATCATATTTAGGAAGACTTTGTTTTGCTTCTGTTATCCTGCCATGCATATTACAGTTTTCCCACAGTAGTAGTTAATCTGGTAGTTTAGGTTCAGCATAGCAACGTGTTTATGAGATTTGATGCTTAAGTGTTCTCAATGCAAAACCTTCCAAACAGTTTTTTGCTGATGACTATTTGGGTGTATAAAACAAGGGGCATGGATGGGACGGCACAATGATTTTTGTATAGGGAGGCTGATTTTCCGGGAAAGAACTCTTTCTGACTATACAAGCTGTCACAGATATAGTGGAAGCAGAAAAACGTGCATTTTCCAAGTGAATTTCTCAAGCACTAGAATTCAAGCCAAATGAGTTGGCTACAACCCATGGAGTCAATGTTAGAGAGCTCAGCTGTGGTTGACTAAAGTTATTGGAATATGCGCTAAGCAATAAGATAAGAGCACCCTTTGCAATTTCTCAAGCAATTTTAGAGCATCATGTAGAATACAATATCAGCACTCATCGATATAAATGCCTTTATTAAAATCAATACCAATGGAACTACCCAAATGTGAGGCTGTTTAGAAGCCCCTTGAGTAAGTTGAGTAGTTTTTGTGGTCAGTGTTTATGAGTTGACCTCTGGCAGGCATTGGGGGGTGTTTTATTAACCAAGCATCTTATTAGAATTTCTTCATGTGACCTAAGATGACATTATTCATTTCCTGTTTTAAAATTTTCATCTGTGTTAAGAATCATATCATTTTATGGGTCAACAATCAATCATATCTTTAGGTTCTAGGACATGTCTTCTAGTTGATATAGCAAACTCTGAAGCAAATTCAGTATCTTTTCCATTGAGAACATACAACCATTTTTTCTTCTGACCTATCGACAAACAATGGTCCATTGATATAACATATGCTTGTGTCAGATGACACTGACCACACATTCATGGCATTGTGGATAAGTACTTAGTCAATGTATTACTGTAAGTTGCTCATGCTATTGTGAGTCATTCTGTTAGTGTGAAGCCCTTAACCTTATCACGTTTGATACAATTTATGAGTATTAATAAAAAAAAGAACACTTCTTCCAATGACGTGTGTTTCAGCAATACCTTGTGTTATGCCCAGTTCATAATTTAAGGTGGAGGGACGTGACCAAGAAATTGAAAGAGGAACAAAGAGGAAATCTATCACGTCAACTTGATTGACAGTATAATGTCACCCTTTAACAGTGAGCGGAGAGGACCGCCTAATTGACATTTTGACAGTGACTGGGAGCATGACGTAAAGAAAAGCCCGTCCAGGCTCATGGAGGTGAATATGAAAAAGATGTTGATAGCGGTCAGCAGGGCCACAGATGAAGAGCCATGAAGCCAGCCTCGTTGACTTTTCCCATGACAGATTCTCTTTATATGCAGTTTACAGCAGCAACTAACACCTTCTGGGGAGACTGAAGAACTGTACAATGAGATTACTGCCTGGAAGATCAGATTAAAAGGGTTTTCTGAGGTTTGCAAAAAAGTGGCCAAAAGCAAAGACTGTGATAAAATAGCTAAAAAAAAAAAACCTCACCACTTTGATCCACTGCTGCTTCATCCAATACCTCCCACCAGTCTTTTTTACTTAGCTGTAGCAGTGATGTGCTTCCATACCAACAGCAGTCTCATACTTGTACATTTTTGGCCAGTTTTCCTTCCTTTGTTTGTGTGGATTCTCTATTCTTCCTTAAAACGGTTGGCCTCTTTTTTGTAATATTTTGAATTTTCTAAAAATTGTTGTTTTATTGCGCTATTAAACGTCTGTACTTACAACAGTGTTTATCTCAAGTCTCCTGCTGTCTATGAAAACAATGCACACTTTCCCGTCTATACAAAGGAAAATAGTGGCAGTTGCATGATTTAACCATGTAACTGCTTCTCCAGCTGTTTCCCTTATAGGCTTAGCTCCGTCACCTCTGTCAAAGCATGCACAGCTATAGGCAGTAAAATGACCCAAATCTGTGCCTGTGCAGAAGTAGACATAGCTAGGTCGCTATGTTACAGCGACCGAGACACGAGGCACACGCTAAGGAGATGGCGGGGTAGAGATGGCACTTGTCACAGTGGCTCTACTAAACTCCTCCCCAGAGGGAAACACGCGTAACCTCAGCCAAGGCACCGCTAGGACTCTTCCAGCAATGCTGGGACAGTGGTTACCTGAATAATAGTGTGGTGGACCTGAAGAGCTTGTCATGCGTGACGCCACCATTCCTTTACCCTGTTGGATATCGAACGGGCAAATAAGAAAGTCCACACACAGTTGAATTGGAAACTTCAATCACTAGGAACGGGCAGTGACTGGAACTTTACTTATCCACTTGAAAACTTTACACACCAGTGCAGGAAAAACAATTCAAAGAGGTAAGGGAGGAGAACACAGGATGACACCAGGCCTACAGTCTGAGTTATCTGTATGACTCCACCCTTGGAAACACACTCCGGGACACAGGATGACACCAGGCCTACAGGCTGAGTTATCTGTATGACTCCGCTTCTGAACAGACGCACCGGAAAAGAACACTGACGCTCACTTGCAGATGGACACTTGAACAATGCACGGCAGCTCCTTTTCTCACTTTCACTTAAGGTAAGGTGCCTGGAGTTTGAACATCAAGTTCTGCTTCCATTCTTCACCACGTGAGGGTTGAAGATACCCCCATTTGGCCAACACTCTTTCTCCACGCTCTACCGTAGAAGCAATGGAACCCTCCTCTCACTTCTTCCAGACACATATATATCATACAACATCAAGTGACAAGACAATTGGTAACAATTTCCAGACATATCTAGACATTAACCTCTTACATGCTGCAGCTGTGCAATACACATAACTAGAGAGAAGACAATTTGCACAGTGCATCCACATAGAAGACATGGCATGTATGACAGTTATGGAGGGGCCAGATATATAGACTTTGGGCCACTACAGGTACAAGAGGAAAACAGCTGGAGAAGCAGTCAGCTGATGAGGTCACAGGGTTAAATTACATGACCACCACCATCTTCATTCATATGGAGTAGATAATGTTGCGTGCGTTGTTTTCTCTGGTAGTAGGGAGCCTTGAGAGAAAGCCTGTGGGACTGTAGTAAGTTCAGAAGTTCTATACAGTTCTCTGTAATAAAAAAGTGAATTATCATCAACTGAAAATTTTATCCAAAAAAGGCCAACCCCTTTAAACAATTAAAATTATTAGAATGGAGTCATCCATATACTTCTACCAATAGAGTCAAACTGAAGAGTTTTATGGTACAGTGGTCAAGCATGTCCATCTCTACTCCATTTAACGTTATCAAAGACAGGTGGGAAAACTGCCATGTATTCCCACTGGGTGGTTTCCATAAGTCCTTTAGAATTGATTGAATTTACTGCACACATACTCAGTCTCCACTTTCTAAAACTTAAAGCAGTATATATGAGGAAAGTCCACTGTTTGTAAAAATTACCTGCCTATCATGGTTTTGCTGATTCTGGTCCTGGTTTCCGTCTTACAAAATGGCTTTCCCCATTTTCGAGCTAGTCTATGCACTGCTTCCTGATTGGCCAGCGCTAATCATGTGAGTAGCGCTGGCAATCACTGAGCAAGTACATCGCATTGGCAGTCCAAAGCTATCAATGCACTATAGGTTATTAGGTAATCTGAGGATGGTGGTAGCCATCTTTTCCGCCCAAAAACAGAACTGGAAAAGGAGCAATGGATGGACATAAGAAAAAATAAAGTACATGTAATATGCCCCCTCCTCTCTGTGGTCTCGGAACAAAATTTTGTCCCAAATGTGGATGGTAGCTTTCATGTTGCACCGTAGAAAAAATTAACATATACCAAAATGTGCATATATAAAGGCTGAATCCCATTAAAGTGCATTGCTGCCTAAAATAAAGTACATAATATGGCCAAAGGGCCACTAGATATTGCATGAAAAAGATTCCAACAGGGGAAACTAGTATTGTGACATCTAACCATGAAACTAGAAAAAAATACTTAGTTATGAAAGGTGTAGAGTATCCAGAAAACATATAAAGTCTTCTGGGTTAGGCCTCTTGTTAAAGGGGTTGTCCCGCAGAAGCAAGTGCAGTTATGCACTTCTGTATGGCCATATTAATGCACTTTGTAATATACATCGTGCATTAAATATAAGCCATACAGAAGTTATACACTTACCTGCTCCGTTGCTGGCTTCCTCGTCTCCATGGTGCCGTCTAATTTCAGCGTCTAATCGCCCGATTAGACGCGCTTGCGCAGAAGGGTCTTTCTTCTCCCTTCTGGTCGGTCCGGGCACGAGCGGCGTTCTGGCTCCGCCCCCTTCTACGCATCATTGCATAGCTCCGCCCCGTCACGTGTGCCCATTCCAGCCAATTAGGTGGCTGTAATCGGCAGTGGACCACATAGAGCCCACGGTGCACCATGGGAGAAGACCCGCGGTGCACCATGGGAGAAAACCGCGGTGCATCCCTGGGAAAGGACCGCGGCCATCTTTGGAAGAAGTTTTATAGGTTGCTGAAACGCTAGAATGGTGAGTAGAAACCTTCTTTAAACCTTCTTTAGATGTGTACATTGTAATGTTTGATTTAGAAGGGGGACTGGGCAGAAAAAAAAATGTCACTTTTGCCTCGGGACAAACCCTTTAATGGGCAGATTTGATTTGTGGAATCCGTGATTGGTACCCGCGCGGAAGATTCGCAGTTCAAACTGTCCATAGGAAAGCATGGAGCGTCCGCACCTCTATGCACACATGCGGATTTGTTTCGCATATGTTTTATGCAGAAAAGAAATTGCTGCATTCTCCATTTTACCACTCCATTGATCCCTATGGAAGCGAATAGAGATGAGCGAGCATACTCGCTAAGGACAATTACTCGATCAAGCATTGTCCTTAGCGAGTACCTGCCCGCTCGGAAGAAAAGGTTCAGCTGCCGGCGCGGGTGAGAGGTGAGTTGCGGCAGTGAGCAGGGGGAGTGGGGGGGGGGAGAGGGAGAGAGAGATCTCCCCTCCGTTCCTCCCCGCTCTCCCCCGCCGCTCACCACCCGCCGCCGGCAGCTGAATCTTTTCTTCCGAGCGGGCAGGTACTGGCTAAGGGCAATGCTCGATCGAGTAATTGCCCTTAGCGAGTATGCTCGCTCATCTCTAGAAGCGAACGATCCGCAACGCATCCACTATTCAATTGCGGATGCATTGCTGATTTGTAGGCAGATACCTCTCTGGTTGCTTGGACACCAAGCAGGGAGGTGGGGAAGAAGGGGAAGGCAGTCATTTTGGGCTTGCAATTTTTTTTCCACGCGGACAATCCGCAGTGCATCCGCGATCACCGGCAAACATTTAAAATCTGCGTGTGCCGTAGACATGAGGCCTAATGGAAATTCATCCAAATATAATGTGTTGTGAGGAGCCAAGCCCCTCATATGTATTGCTGACAACATATAGCTTCAACAGGTGACTTATTCTCACAACCACTTGGGCTTCTTAAAAGGGTTTTGTAATTTAAAAAAAAGAATCAATAGTTACCTATTCTTTCCCAGGCCGCCCTCTTACTGCATCTTCTCCTCGCTGATCTTCCCCAAGTTCCCCGGGACACCTCAACACAAGCTAGATGGATCCTCTTCTTCTTGTTATGGAGCATCCATTCTCTGCATTTTTCTTCCGGCAGGTCTGTGTAGGTTACTTCACTAGTGACTTAGCGTTCATAGCCTAGCATGGAATGCCGAGCTATTGCCGAGACTGCTCCGTCTTGGCAATAGCTCAGCACTCCCTGCTAGGCTATGAATGCTACATCACTAGTGACATCATGTACATTGCCCTGCAGGAAGGAGGCTGCAGAGAATGGATGCTTCGTCACGGAAGAAGAATAGTCTGGTTGGAATTAAGGTGAGCCGGGGGTACTACAGGAAAAAGGAGAAGATCGTGGGGAGAAGATGCGGTAAGAAGACTGACGGGAAAGGAGTAGGAAAGTATAGAATTTGTGTTTTTTAAATGACTGAACCCCTTTAATGGTGTTGTACAGTATTAGAAAAACATGGCTACTTTCTTCCATAAAGCACCCCACAGACTTTGAATACATGTGGAACTGTTTTTGGAAAACGCAGCCATGTTTTTCTAATCCAATACAACCCCATTAGAGAAGAACAATAAAATAACCAACCAACTCTAATTTTTTTTTGATCTCCTGAGAATATTGAAAATTCTCTCTGGGGTAAAAAAAAAATTGTGCTACAAGTATAATCTTTGCTCCAATGGCATGTAACTTTCTCGGTTTTGAAGAAAAAGCACTTCATTATCACAGCATATATATTCGCGTGGAGTACATTAATACCCATTTAAAAATGCTTTTCTCTATTAAAAGGTTCATTTGCAGGCGATGGACCAAATTAAGGCAGCAATACTGATGAAACTACCTCTGCAGTACGGTACAATCTTGCAACTTGAAATTGATTTTTTTTTTTAGCTCTGTCTGTAGTTTTAGATTATTTAAATATTGCACCGCTAACAGAGTGTAATGCCAGCCTCTCATACATCTTTGTTTTAATGTCTTCCCACCTCTATCTCACAGGCCTGCATATTCCCAGAGGGACCGACACTCACTCACAGTATTTATTGACTGCCTTGGCTATAATCTTAAGCTTTTTAATCCAGAGAAGACAGCAGTTCACACTGTTCAGATGGAAATGGAGCCTCGGAAACACATAAAATAATTAAAACTTGTAAACTGTGAAACAGAAGGAGGAGATAAGGAGGAGAAGCTTTAGGTGGCAGCTCAACCAGAAAACTGAGAATTAGCTACTCTATCCCCCTTTACACTCCTCCTCTCCATAACACCCTCCCTTATTTTCTGAGCATCCGTCAGATGAACTATGCAATATGTTAATGCGAAGCTCAGCCAATATCCGATAAATTCCCTTAACCTCTTCCGAACAAGCGAGGCCAGCTCAAAGAATGACGGATTCTAATGGTATCTTGTTCATAATCTTCTTACATTACTTTACTTGTATAACTTTGTTCTCATCATTCAGTAAAATCAGTCCAAATATTTTAGCATGCCCATTAATAAAGGTTCAAAGCAGCTTTTAAATAACAATGGAGCAAAGATTGCCAAGAATGTTCTTTGATTTTAATCATCCCATCAAGTACCAGTGGCTTAGAGAAAGCACTTGCAGAGAGGGCAGCAGAAAGCTTGGGTTTCTAGATAAGGAATAAGCAGACCCCATGTCAATGTTTCAGGGGGGCTCAAGTATAATGGCATCATATGGTAATGGAGATGAGCGAAGTGAACTTATAGAACCTGAATTCAGATCATATTTTGCAAAAAAAATTGGTTTGGCCACAACCTGAACCGCCTGAGCCATAAGTCCATACAAAAAAACCCCCTTTAAACAAGTGCTGAACACTGTCTGAGGCTAAATTAGTTCATCAGCGCGATATGGACTGTGAATCCTGCCACCATATTGCGCTCACCACCCATGTGAACTCCCCGAGGATGCTAAGCGCTTTCATGTGAAAACAGCCTCTCATCACTTTGGGGATGCAGGGTCCTCCACCAAGGCTGTCCACCATGGCGTACGTTCGCAGAGTTTCTCCCATTGTTTTCAATGGGAGACCTCGCATTGCGTGCACCTAGCACATGGTGCGCTGCTGCTGGCCCCATTAAAAAGCACACAACGTGATAGAGCATGCCGCGTGGTGCTATGCAGAAAACATTGCTCATGTGTATGACCCCATTCAAAAGAGTGAGGTTCATTTTTGTGCACCTCGCAACGTACAGATCTCGCGTGATTTTCGCGCCTGTGTGAAGCTAGCCCAAGGCTGCATTCACATGAGCGAAAATTTTGTGCAAATTTTGTGTGTTGCGAGACACACAAAACTTGAGCAAATATGAATTCCATTATTTTGAATGGAGTTATTCACATGACCGATTTTGTCACTCACAGTGATGCTGTACAGTTAATAATCGCAGCATGTTCTATCTTTTGATGTTCCATCGGAACACGTCACCCATTGTTTTCAATGGGCCCTTTAAAGACATTGCATGACACCTGCATGGCGTGTGAAGTACATGAGAATGCGATGTGATGTTTCTTATTGAAAGCAATAGGAAACACTTCCGATTCACTGACGCGTGTGAAACACACGCCTGAAGTTCGCAATTTCAGAGAAGTGATGTGAGGCGTTTTTGAATGAAAGGCACTGTATCACATGTGTAAAACGCATGTTGGTAAGCGCAATATTAGGCCAAGTTTCTCGGCCCACTATAGCGCTCGCCCATGTGAAACCTGCCTAAGAGTGTGATGGTTCTTCAATTGATGAAGCTCAGCGGTTAGCACTGTTGCTTTGCACTAGGATTAGAGATGAGCAAGCACCAAAATGCTCGAGTGCTCGTTACTCGCGTGAAACTTTCAGTGATGCTCGAGAGTTCGTTTCGAGTAACGAACCCCATTGAAGTCAATGGGCGACTCGAGCATTTTTGTATATGACTGGTGCTCCGCTAAGGTTTTCATTTGTGAAAATCTTAGCAAATAACCAAAGTCATGTAAAAAACACAGAAATGGATAGGGCAGGCAAGGAGCAACATGCAGGGCTGCATTTCAGGCTCCGAGGTCTCACTATTAAGACACAATAGTGGCAAGAGTGAGACCCTCCCCCCCCCCCCCCCCCCACCCACTGTCAGCATAACGATCTAGCCCATTGAATTCAATGGAGCCGGCTCCATTGAAAGCCATGGGCTGCTGGCGAGCGCAGGATGAATTTTCGGGAAGGGCTTAAAAATATAAGCCCTTACCTGAAAAAGAAAGATTTTAGTGTAAAAAAGAATAAAAATGCAGGCATTCTCTTCAATGGAGCCGCTGCTGCTGCCGGCGACTCCATTGAAGACAATGGTCTGCTGGCACACCTGAATTCTTTTCCAGGGAAGGGCTTTACATATAAGCCATTCCCTGGAAATGAATTAAAAGTGATTTAAAAAAACAAAAAAAATTGATACTCACCTCCCTTCAGCTGCCGGCGCACAGCCGCGTCTTCTCCTGCTGTCCCCGGCACTGTGGTGCTGAACTGCTGTCATTCAGCTGAGAGCTGCGCTGAGCCAATCAGAGGCAGCATTCACTCACCCATTCATGAATTCATGAATGGGTGTGAGTGAGATCTGCCTCTGATTGGTCAGGCTGTGACCAATCAGAGGCAGCTCATTCAGCAGGCGGGGATTTTAAATCCCCGGCTGCTGAATACTACTCACAGCTGTTCAGAGCAGTTCAGGAGAACTGCCAGCTGGCCGCAGCTGAACTCCGTCTGCCGGGACCAGGTGAGTATATATATTTTTTTTATTTTTACACATTTCTGGATGAATTGCAGGGAAGGGCTTATATATTTAAGCCCTTCCCGAAAATTCATTGTGCGATCGCCGGCAGCCCATTGCTGTCAATGGAGCCGGCTGTATTGCCGGCTCCATTGAATTCAATGGGCTAACATCATTCTGCCGGGACAAGGTGAGTATATTTTTTTTTTACTTTTTACACATTTTAGGATGATTTTCAGGTAAGGGCTTATATTTTTAAGCCCTTCCCAAAAATTCATCCCGTGCTAGCCGGCAGCCCATTGCTTTCAATGGAGTCGGCTGTATTGCCGGCTCCATTGAATTCAATGGTCAGTGCTCGTTTAATCGAGACGAGCACCGCGTCGTGCTCGTCTCAAGTAACGAGCATCTCGAGCACCCTAATACTCGAATGAGCATCAAGCTCGGACGAGTATGCTCGCTCATCTCTAACTAGGATCCTATTCAAATCTTACCAGGGACAATATTTGCATGGTTGCCGTCGATCAAAGTCGAACTTAGAACCCCATCCCTGCAAAGCAGCAGTTTAAGCCACTATGTTTCTTCTTCTTTTTTCTTCCTCCTCAGAGATGAAGTTTGGTGGCTCAGTGGTTAGAATTATGTGTCAGAGCGCTATACAGGGCTTCTATGGCTCTTAAACAGTGTTATACACCAGTTTTCAGGACTAGTGTTGAGTGAACCAAAACAGTAGAACCCTGTTTTGGGTAGACCTTTGCTAAAAGCTTGGCTTCATTGAGTTTAATAGTGGTCATAATTGTTCGCTCCAATTCAGGGTGATTCTTTGAAAATTGGGTCATTAATCGCTGTCTACAGGGTGGGCCATGGAAAAGTAGCACCTGGGGAATCCCAGTTTTCATGCTTAACCCCTCCAAGTGGAATGCCAGCTTTGCTGCACGCTCCCCAAGCTATTACATCCAGAGGTAGTGCGGTTGTGTGACCACTGACACTGCACTGGGCCTGAAGTGCAGTACCTGATGGTGTGAACAGAAGAATAATGGAAAAACAGGCTTAAGTCAGGGATGTAAGCACAAGTACATAAATGAGTTCCAGGCTGTACATCAGAGCAGGTAGCAGGCAATAGCAAAGTCAACAATACATATCCAAAGTCAGGGGGAACAGAAGTCAAGAGTTGTCAATAATCAAGCAAAGGAAACAGAACAAACATAAACAGGGGCTTTGTCACAAATAGGTGAATGAAACTCCTCTCAAAGAAATACCCTCTGAAAAGGCCCATCAGGAGCAGGGACCACTCTGCAATGAACTCAACAAAACAGCGGTCAACTCTTGTTGTGGACTGGGCACAAGAGCAGGCACCTGTGAATGCAGAATTGGCACAGCAACTGGCACCAATTTGCAAATCCAGTGGAACAGTGACAAACCTGATTATATCAGACAGGAGCTCCCCATCAATAGAAGCAATAGAAATGATCTTCTTCAAGGGTAACATAGGTATTCTGTACTTGACCGCCAAGTACTGGTGGATAAAGTTCCCAGCAGAGCCAGAGTTCAGTAATGCCAGTTTAGAAAAGTGGAAATTGCCACAGGTAAAAGATGCAGGAAGCAGAAGCTTTGAAGGGGACTGGGTGTTACCTAGGGTGGCCACTCCTACTGGTCCTAGGGTGGTTCTCAGGCTTCACTCTGCAAAACCTCAGGAAGTGTCCTTTGTCACCACAGTCCTTACATACCTTTTGTGCTTGCCTTCTCAGGTGTTCCTCAGATGGAAGCTTAGTTCTTTCTACCTCCATAGGTTCCCTAAAGACAACACAAGAGGGGGCTGAAGTGGTCTACAGAAACCAGAAGCCAAATTCTCTTTTCCTTACGAGAGATTTCATGTTGGTTTTCCTCGAAAAAGCCTAAGAGATGAGGTTTTCTAAGGTCAAGGGTAAATCTCTTCCAGCCATCTTATTTTTAATTCTGTCAGAAAGCCCTTTCCAGAAAGTTGCCTAAAGAGCCGGATCATTCCATTCAGGTTCTGCGACCAGAGTGCGAAACTGTATGGAATACTGGCCAACCCTGGACCTTTGGCTCACACACTGACTGACTTACTGACTGACTCACTCAGACTGTCTTACATAGCATCCTTACCAACACATATATAAAACATAGTCACTCGACACACAACAAGATACATTTCTCAGACACAACCCAGACGTTAACCCATTCAGTGCTGCAGAGGTGCAATAGACATCAAATGCACACTACATGTAAGACACTGACAATACAATTAGCATGAGACAAACATTTAACATTCTGGAGGGGTCCTGCTAACTCTGGGCCACTACACTACAAAGAAGGCTTCAGCTCCACCATGGCTATGAGCACCACCATGTCCACTCCTCTTGACACCCCACTGAGCATCTACTGGCTCTCAAAATGTCTGATGTGCTATTTCCTGCATGTTTTATATCGTCCAGACAGTTTACTGCACAAATATGTACGGATGTCCCTGCATATTGGACGTGCATTTGCGTATCTCCATTGACATCTATGGGGACTTTTAGTGCACAAACATGCAAGAAAAATGCACACAAAAAATCTGCACATCTGAATGAACCTATTGAAATCAATGGTTCTATTCATTACATATTTTGTGCACGATTTTGCACGCGTAATACGCTGCGTATGTGCGTGAATAAGCCCTTAAAGGGATGCATCTTGCAGTATACAAGTGTTTAGAAAAGAAACTAAAGTGGAATGGGGGAAACTCATTACATTCATTTCAGACATCATGAAAAAGGTTTTCGTATGTAAAAATAAAATGAAACTGCGTGTTTTGCTAATCAGAGGGACTGAATCATCGAACTGTCCAAAAATAACTGAATTGGTAATGATTCATACACCTGGAAGAACATCATCTCTTCTTACTACCTCACTGCTGTGAACCGTGCTGAGGTTCAAGTGGATGCATAACTGCTCTGCATGACTCTTGTTTCACTGCGAAGAAAAACTTTGATCACTCGTAAAAAATAAGAGTAACTTATTTCACATCGTTAAGAAAAGAAATCTGATTGGTTGTCTGTAAAAAGCACACACTGAATGGTCACTTTATTGGAGATACTGTCCAATCAGGAGCTTCTCTGTATGGAAATTAGACCCCTGACCACAGAGTGTAGAATAAAATCAAGTGCAGCATAAAAACATGTGACACGTTTTCTGTGGATCAGTTTCAGTGTGAATCCATATTAGATGGGAAAATAGAGTGATCTGAGCAACTGAGATGACCGAGGACGGGTCATCGGTGCGAGATTAGCCATGGTCTGTATTTCAATATTTGCCAACTTTCTGGGGTTTTCTCATGCCACAATGTGGAGAGCATACGGAGCACGGCGTGATCAAAGAAAAACATCCAGTGAGTAAAGGGATGGTGTGGACATAAACGACTTGCCGAAAAAAGGGGTCAGAGGAGGATGTCAAGAATTGTTGTGATGAACATGTCAAACAAATTACAGCCAAATACAACACCGGTGCTCCAACGTGTCCAAATCCACCCGTTATTGTTCATTAGTACAGATGGGCTATAACAACAGACACCCAGTTCTAGTGCCATTGCTGTCTAAGAGAAACAGAATGACGAAATTCTAGTGGGCAAAAGAGCATAAAAATTGGATCACTGGGTAGTGGAAGCACATTGCCTGCTCAGGTGAATCCAGATTTCTGTTACACCATGCTAATGGCAGGGTCAGAATTTGGTGCAAGCAGCATGAATCGATGAACCCTTCCTGTCAGGTGTGAACAGTACAGGTTGGTGGAGGAGTTTGCTAGCTGTGGATGGATGCCATGATGAACTGCTGTGGTTCTGTAGGCTAAGGGAGGTCCGATACACTACTAAATCTGTGTCTAGTGTAGTGAATTTAGAAGATTGCTTGCCAATATCCAGACCCAGCACAGCAGAGTCTGGAGATCAAAAGCAAAAAACGCCAGATCAGATTTTAGCTATGAAATGCAGTCTAAGGGCGCCTACCCACTGGCGTTGCCGATTTTCGTGCGTGAAAAACACAGCGTTTTTGGCGCGTTTTCGCGGCATTTTTGGCGCGTTTTTCACGGCTTTTTTGCGCGTTTTCCGTTAATTTCCATTGACAATCATGGGTGCATTAAGAGAAAAATAAGGGCACATATGCAACTGACAGTTCCTATGTGAAAAATTGCAACGGACCGAAAAAAAAAACGCAAATGGACAAGAACACATTCAATTCTAATTGCTCTTCAGAAAAAACGCAAAACGCAAAGGAAAAAAAATCGCCAGTGGGTAGGCGCCCTTAGGGTGCCTACCCACTAGCGTTTCTTTTTCACTGCGAAATTCGCAGGTTTTTTTTTTCTGCAGGGGGTCTATGGGACTTGTAATGTAAAAATCGCGATCGTGCAAAATCACGATTTACCGCGATATCGTGATTTTGCGCGATCGCGATTTTAGCTTTGCATGTCCCATAGCCCAAAGACCCCTGCAGAAAAAAAAAAACGCTGCGAATTTCGCAGTAAAAAAAACGCTAGTGGGTGGGCACCCTAAACCTTTTTTTGTTGATATATTTTTTCATTTCAGGTGCGTTTAGTTGGGTGCATGGTATTTTTGTCAAATTGCAGTATGCTCTAAATTAGAGAGCTGACAGTGACTGCGTATGGCTGTGTATGGCACTGCGCATGCCCGCGAATCACAATTCACGGACACAATCAGTGCGTTTTTTATTATACTTTTTTTTATAAATTCTCTGCTCTGTTCAGAGTGGGAATGCATATGGAAATGCTGATGATACGCAATGTATTGTGCATGGCCAGCATATCATATGCAGCTCATACAAGTGTATAGGGCTCAGGCTGCCGACACAGAGAAATAGGGCATGCTGCGATTTATTTCTCTTGTGCATCGATACGCAGTGTCTACACGCTGTATACATGGATCAATGAAAGTTAAGGATGAGCGAGTATACTCGCTAAGGCACTACTCGTTCGAGTAATGTGCCTTAGTCGAGTATCTCCCCGCTCGTCCTTAAAGTTTCGGGTGCCGTCGCGGGGCGGGGAGCTGCAGGGCAGAGCGGGGAGGAAAGGAAGTGAGATCTCTCTCTCCCTCTCTCCCGCCCGCTCTCCTCTGCTCCCCGCCGCGACTCACCTGTCAGCCGCGGCGGTCCCCGAATCTTTATGGACGAGCAGGGAGATACTCGGCTAAGGCACATTACTCGAGCGAGTAGTGCCTTAGCGAGTATACTCGCTCATCCTTAATGAAAGTCCTTCATTGACTCCATTCACCGCATATCAAGCGTCCGTGCAACGCGTGCATGATACGCAGTAACACCACTATCGTGGACATGAGCCCTAATAGCAGATTTACATCTCCTATATGTTAGAAATCCGCAACAACAATTCTACAAGACCTCCCAATTCCGCCGCACAAAGCTTTTTCGCTTTTAATCTTGCCGTAAAGACACACAAATTTTAACAGGTGTGAAATTCAAGTCCAATAGGGATAACATTATGATGCAGAAATATCCATGTAGACTAATTCAGCTTCACGTGAAAGGTCCCTAAATGCTTAATACCCAATCGGCATGCTATTTCTACAAGATTTGATTGGAAACCACTGCTGTAGGAAACAGTATGCAATATCCATAGGTTCCTGTTCCAAATGTAATGTATCAGTCATCGCTAATTTAGTGCACAGTGGTAATTAGCTATTATATTTGTGAATTCCACTGTAGGCCTTTTCAAAAAGTTAGAAGAGCATTTCCGTTGGAAGTTTTAATCCCATTGTTGCTGAGTTAATCTGTTTACAGACTACTTTTTAATGGCTTGAATTAAGTCTTTCTAGCGGCGCAGGAAGCCATTTTCCAATTATATAATTAAATACATCATTTAGCAGGTAGATGAGCATCCAAGCCAACAACAGCGGGCCCCAGAGTCGCGTCTACTAGGATAACTTTTCCAAATCTTCACTTTTTAGGCGCAGCATGCATACGGCGCTTACTAAACCCCTTAGCAGACAATGACTGATACAGGGCACTTTTCCTGCCACCTCACTCTTGACTTCTCTCGCTCCACCGCTCCCTCCGCCTCTCGGATTGTGATTTTTTTTTTCTCCCTCTTTCCTTTCCACAAAGAAATTTCATGTTAATGAGTCTATGTGTTTGTTGTAAATCCCCAATTACAAAAGAAGCAACCACACAGAGCTGTCCCTTTGGTTGAAATCTTTGAGTAATCCCCTTTTCTAGAGAAGCCTTCCTCCCTCTGACACGAGTTTAATCCTTTGTTTCTTTCCCTTGGATCACATCTAAATGATTGCCGCAACTAATTAACTTTTTCTTTCTGTAGGCCTCTGTTGTCTTAATTAATTTCTCAAATATTTCATTCCGAGCAGCCAGCTGAAAGTCTCGATGGTGCAAAAAAAAGTTACAAAATTAAAAAAAATAAATAAAAGTAAATAAGCCGGTAAGGTTTGGAAACGATGTGTATTTTTTATGTAGCTGTCATGAAAGCAGCTTGTTTGTCTTATCAGCTGCTCTCAGATATTTCATTATTCTGATAGGGGAATCTGGGACAAACCATAAACACGCGGCAGGCCCATAATGTGTAATTAGGTTTTTTGGTTGTTTTTTTTTCTCCTCTTTTTGAGTAGGAGGGCCTTGTGTAAAAGACAAAACACATGAAGGGGAAGAATTATTCCCATCTGCATCTAAAAATAAAAGACAGATATTTGTTGTTTTCGTTCTAATCACTGTAGGCAGGCACACATGCTACAGGTATTAGCATCTACAAAGAGAGAAGCATCCACTTGATGCTAATAATACAGTGACATAGTAGAAAGCTACAAAGGAGAAAAAAAAACGCAAAAATCAACTAAAGTGATTGTTAGGACTACAAATGTACAGAGTCTGTATAGTAATGCACAGAAGCCATATGGCTCTCCAGTGCAGAACTGCCTGATTTTCGTGTACTGCCATTGAGGCTCCAAAGGGTGCCAGATGTACCAAGTTACTGTCCCCTAGAAGCGATGCTTGTATGGGTGGATACGTCTGTACATATGGCAGCCAGTGGAGCATGCCGTGATTTATTTTCTGTCGGAATCTAACAAAAAAATACTACTGTACTCTTCCAAAAAAGACGGCATACGGAGGTATAGGAAGGATTCATACACTTATATGGGTGCCCAGGGGTGTAACTAAAGGCTCAGGGGCCCTGATGCAAAAGGTGAGCTGGGGTCCCCCCTCTATCTGTATCTGTACCCGTACCCATACCTAAACCATGCTGCACAGAGACATAACTTGAAGCTTCCGGGCCCCGATGCAAAACTTGTAACAGGGCTACTATAATGCTTTATTCATAGTACTGGGCTCCCTATATGGAGAAGAGAGGCCTTATGGGCCCCCTAAGGCTCCTGGACCCGGGTGCAACAGCATCCCCTGCACCCTCTATAGTTACGCCCCTGTGGGTGCCGCATTATGGCTGCGTGAAGGAGCTCTCCATATGTACAGTTTTTTATTAATATAATATTCTTTAGGCCTCCGGCACACTAGCGTGTTTGTGGCCATGCGCTGTCCATGTTAATTCACGGGCAGCACACAGCCCCATTGAAGCCTATGGGACTATGCTGATTGACTTATATTCATGCGGACGTATGGTCTGTGTGAAAATACTTATTGCATGTCCATACAGACGACGAAGAAATAGGACATGCTAATATATACCTATGGACTCTTTCTATGTAAAATAGGAGAGTAAGTAATCTTACAGCAGTTAGTAGCTGTTTGAGAGGAGATGATATGAGAGTCTCTTATCCCTGATGGAAGGAAGAAAAGGAGGGCAATTTCTGAAAAGAGGTGGAGGATGAAGGGGTTGTCCCACAAAACCAACTTATCACCTATTCACATGACAGGAAAAGCATAACTGATTAGTGGGTGCCTAAGCGCTGGGACTCCCACCGAACATGAAACAGGGGTCTAGAGTAACTATGTATGAATGGAAAGGTAGTTATGTGTACGAACTACCACCCCATTCATATCTATGTCACTGCCAGAGACAGCTTCTTGAACTTTTTGTACTTTGCTATCTCTGACAATGGTGAAGGTGTCGACTGAGATGAAGGTTCAGGAATGTACCTATCCAACAACAGGGAGGCTACCAGGGAAACCTCAGCATGTGCAGCGAACGTGAGTTGACAGGGAGTAGCTCGAGTGGGATGGCAACTCTTGCTTGGTCATGGTGGTGGTTTCTCAACCTACGAGGGTAGCTCAAGCTGCAGGTGGGATTGTAAAGGGCTTTTGGTTAATGAAACCGATTTTGGTTTTTCGTGATGCCAGTGCCTTTAATCTTATGTATTCTCTTGGTGAATAAGGAGACAAGTCAGATGGTGATGCAGTAAGCCTGAAGGCACACAGTTTACTTAGACTTGGCAGATTAGTACAATGCACACATTATTGTTACAGCAAGCGGTAAAGTTCACAAAATATTCACCCATCACAGTGGAAGATGACTATTAACTTTCCAGCACTCACTGTAGGATAAGATTAGGTTGCAAGCCCGAGTTGGACACTTGCTGGACTCTGGGGTTATTCTCCTAGCTGAGACTAGCACTGTAAGGAATGGGTTAACTTGGTGTGATGAATGCCTTTGGGGATGTGTGGAATTTGGCGCAGGCTCTCCTAAGGGCAAACTAACTCCTGACTGTGCAGGGACATCTGAAACTCACAGTTGTGGTGTCCAGTATCTTTACAGCTTACACGAGGGTCTTCACTGGCTCAGGTGCTTCCTGGCACCTGAAATAGACTCCTCTCTTGCTCAGGGCTCTGTCCTCTCTCAGCCTGGGTTTCTGCACTCTACAGTGCTTGCTTCTCTCTTCACTTTCCTCCATGCTCTCTTTACTTCCATTCCCCAGCAAGCCCATCTCCTGGGCTCTCTCTTCCTCCCACTCCTTCAATCATAGGGGCTCCACCAGTTTCTCTCCTGAGTCACATGACCAGTTTGCCACAGTACATAAATCCTACCATAAGTAGAGGCTGACCAACCAAAAAATTAGCTGCAAACAACCAATCACAAAGGGTACTGTTGCTAGGCAGATCTTATTTAACCATAAGGGCTCATAGCAAGGTCCCTAGGACCTATTAACCTTAGGTCTACCCTGTAGGACCCTCTGGATCACTATACATGGGCAAGTGGAATGGATTTTGCCTGACTGAGAGTCACATCCTTTATAGGGGTCGTGGTGGCTTTGTCTGCTGTGGCTGGGAATATAGATAATAAGGCCTCATGGCCAGGATGCCGCCAGCTTAGATCTGCTGGAGGCCTGTGGCCACCCCTACTATACTGTGCTCGTGACAATATGGGCAGACAAGATCTTTGTAGGAATGCAGTATATTGATGATCTCCACTCATCACAGTTGCTCCAATAACTTTGAAGGAGGTAACAAATAACAGGGCTGATCCAGCCATTCAAACAACACTAAAGTCCACAACAGGTGGTGTTCTAGCAGAAACCTGTGCGCTTTAGCACTTAGGAAGAGTCCCGCTAACTTAAGGCCATATCCAGACTATATAGTGGTTCACAATCCTTCAATGGCAGCATCTGTCAATGGTTTCAATGCAAAACATACATAGTTCTCTTCTTGGTGCACAGTTATGCAGTACTCTGCTCAGGTGGAGAGAGTGCTGGTATCCAGGCATACCTGAGAAGATGTTGGGTGCCAGTGCTCCTCAGTTTATGATACAGGTACCAGGCAGCCAATGCCCATAGGGCGAATGGTGCTAGTGTCCTAAAAAGGGCCAGGCCACAACTGCAGGCCCACAGCCTGCTTCCTAACACGATGGCTACCTATTTCACACTAGTCCCTGGCTAGAGAACACAAGAACAGATACGAGGAGCAACCATACCAGTATGAAAAGACATGTTTCAGGGCAGCGCCCCTTCCTCAGTTATTGCTGGGGATACATCTTGTGTGTGCTGTTGGTATGTGCATGGTGTACTAGCCAGCTCAGCCTCTCTGCCTGGTACACCATGCACATAAAAACAGCCAACACAAGGTGTATCCCCAGCTATAATCGAGGAATGGGCATTGCCCTGAAATGCGTCTTTTTATACTGGTTTAAAATAAAATGGAGAAACTAAGCTTACCTCCTGTATTGTACAAAACTTTATCTTTTGGTTAGCTGCACCTATACCCATCACATTTTCTTCTTCACAGATTTTTTTAAAGCACATTTTACCCATAGGATCGCTGCAGTTGTCTCACATATTAAATCTGCAGAAAATCAGTGGCAAATCTGCCACATGTGAACTTGGCTTAAGAAAAGCCCCTCCAGAATCAAAGTACTAACGACCACTTGTCTGTGAGTGACTGAGTGAGTTACATGCTCCACCCCTGATAACAGGACGGTGATGTCATCAAAGGTCCTTCATCGAGTGAATGAGTTACATGCTCCTCCCCTGATAACATGACGTTGATGTCATCACAGTTCCTTCATCCAAGCCACAATTTCACTTAGTGAGCAGCTTAATCACCAAAGCTCTGAGCTACGCCCATGAACACATGACGGTGACGTCATTACAGGTCCTACGATACTTTGACCAACTCCAACCATCATCGCAGGTCATTCAATGAGCTACATGTGATGATATAATTCACTATATTATTTTATAAGTGGTGCATTGTGCCACTAGTAACACTGGTACTATAAATAATACTAAAAACTAGTTCTTTTATAAAGAATACAGGTATTTACTAAAATAGACATTTCAAGAGATAACAAATCCTCTTTTAAATGTATTTCTGTAAGGCGCATTCACACAAACATATATTGGCTCGGTTTTCATGCCGAGCCGATATACGTTGTCTCTCTCTGCAGGGGGGGGGGGGGGGAATGGAAGAGCCAAGAGCAGGAACTGAGCTCCCGCCCCCTCTCTGCCTCCTCTCTGCCCCTCTGCACTATTTGCAATGAGAGGACGCAGGACGGTGGCGGGGCTAAGTGGAGCAAATTAGCCCCGCTCCATCCCGCCTCTCCCCAGTTTTTTTGCCAAAAACAGTGCCACAGTGGCCCGCAGACCTTGTGTGGTATTGACCATGACCGAGGCTGCTAAGTCACAATACATAGGCCTTGATTATTCTAAGTCAACAAATGTATTTACAACAGCCACATATTAGCTGTTAACACGTCAGCTAGGGCCCACCATTTAGACATTCACACTTTTACATGTCACAACATAACATATATCAAATACAAAAATGTTCCTTGGTTCCACGCTCATGAATTTTAATTTTCTTCTAAAAATATTACACTCTGTATCAAAATAACATTCGAGGAATTGTCAGTTCTGCCACACTGTGCTCAATGTGTTACAGTTCGGGAATGATGTCTTTCCAGACAAGTGTATCAGTAGATTTGGATCAATTGTTTTGCTGCTTCATTTGCCCAACTTGTCATCACTGAAGATTTTTTTCTCCACACCATGCTAAAACTGCCGTGTACTCATCAAAACCATTTTCTCTGGGGAAATGTAAGGACAGGATTAAAAAAAAAAAGGAATTCATGCAATCATTCAGCGGCAACTGCTTTGTTTGATTCTTTTAACAGTTGTCCTTTGCTGCTCTTTCTATTCGCTTTGAGGATGAGGAAGTTTAGAGGTTGAACAAGTTACAAATATAAAAAACTACAGTATATCTACTTTCGAGACAATCAAGACACCATTTACAAAAGGTTTGCTGATCATAGAAGGAGCAGATGCCATTTTTGGAGGGATTTTAGAAGCTATTTAACTGTTGGACTTGAATTGTTACCATGATTGCCCATAAGAATTTTTCAGGGATAATTATTTTTTTTTCTTGAGGCTTAATTCATATACCATCCTTGAATGAGATTAGAGATGAGCGAACGTACTTGGTAAGGCCGATTTCGCAATCGAGCACCGCGATTTTCGAGTACTTCACTACTCGGGTGAAAAGATTCGGGGGTCGCCGGGGGGCGGGGCGTGGTGTGGTGGAGCGGGGGGTAGCAGCGCGGAACAGGTGGGAGCTCTGTCTCTCTCCTTCTCCCCCCCCCCCACTCCCCTCTGCAACCCCCCGCTCACCCACAGCGCCCCCCAGTACTTTTCACCCGAGTAGTGAAGTACTCAAAAATCGCGGTGCTCGATTGCGAAATCGGCCTTACCGAGTACGTTTGCTCATCTCTAAATGAGATGTAAGTACCTGTGTCGTTAATCAACTATAAATTTGGTGACAATGTTCATACTCTTATAGGTAATACAGAATTCATTAAATCCCAACAAAAATGCAAAAAAAAAATACAATGAACAAGAAGCAATGTACCCGCTATACAGGCACGACCTTCAAAGAAACCATGCAGCAACAAGGTCAAGTGTCGTCCCTCCTCAGAGAAATGTGCACAGAATTTATAGCCACCAAAAGATTCAGCAAGCTAACAAATACTGCCAGAATTTACACTAGGGCTAAACTGTAACAACCAGCCAGTAAAATGAGCAATAAAATCAAGCACATATTAACACTAGTAGGTAACAAAAATGCAAGAATAAGAATTGACCAATCTATGACAGAAACAGTGGTAATCAGATTATGATGTTCATATCAGATAATGGAGCTGATAGAGAACAGACAATAAACTGACAATAAATGACCCTAACTCCAGCTTTCCATAATCTGCCCCTGACCCTATCACCAGACACCACTGTCCCTGAGAATCCCTAACAATATTGCTAATGGAAACCCTATCTGAAAGACTGGCCCTGAAAAACAATGATAGAGGAAGGAAACCAAGCTGAGCAGAGCTGAATTGCAAAACATGGCAAAACCATGGGGAAACAGCAGAGAACAACTACATGGTAAGGAGCAAGCACTGGATCAGAAACAACCCCAAGAACCAAACAATATTGACAAAAAACAAGCTAGGCTAGTAATAAGATAAAAGCATACTGGGAATACAGGATTTCAATGCACATAACTTACACTATAACCAACAACACATTTTAGAAGCTACAAATATTTAAAGAACATGTAATTAATCAGGAACTCCTCCACAAATGAGCCTTATTTACAGCAATGTGGTCAGCTGACCCACTTTAATAGATAGCAACTGTCCCAACAAGAAACTAGTAGAGAAGAGATGGCAATACAGCAGATGAATTCCTGCTGAATGTAACACCTATATATAGATAGCACAGGATCCAGCATTTAATAGGCAATATTCACAGCTCACCTCCTTCATCTCCTGGCAGAATGTGCACAGATAACAGAGCATGCCCACAATACTTTCCCAGAGAAGTTAATGTGTCCTCTCCTGTCCATGTGTATATGGCCCATAAGGCTGGTGTAAAAATAATCTCCCTAATTGTTTTTCAAGCAAGATGCCTGCTCGTATAGGCATGTACAGAGAATAGGATACAAAAATCTACCATCAGAAGATAAAAAACATCTTAGAAAAAAAGAACTGGTTTTAATTAGTTGTTAACAAGACATATAGATGATGCATTCTCTTTGAATATGATAGCAGGTTTAACACCACATCTACTCTCTGTTCTGGGAGTTCTCCATTGAGAACAGCACTGCATATTCTGAATAGTTTATGAAGATTAGAGTTTCCCTTTAATATAATATTATCACATACAGTAAATCCTGTTATTTGTAAAGCAGCACTTTCAAGTAATTTATTTATTACCCCCCACCAAGCTGGGTACTCATTTTACGGACTTCGTAACGATGGAAGCAGAGGTGTAACTTGAAGCTCCTGGGCCCCAACGCAAAACCTGTCTTATGGGCCCCCTAAGGCTCGTGGGCCCGGGTGCAACCGCATCCCCTGCATCCTCTATAGTTACGCCACTGGATGGAAGGCTGAGTCAACCTTGAGCACGCTACCTGAACCACGCAGGGATTGAACTTACAACCTTCCGGTCGTGAGAGAGAGCTTAGAACTGCATCTCTGCTGCCTTAGCACTCTGCAGGACAGAGTATATTTTGCAAGCTTTGATGTGTCACAAAGAGATGCTGTTATATTATTTGGATATATTAATGAACAATAACTACTGTGCTCAAGGTTGGCAAGACAATATGATAATGAAGTGTACTCGTAATACAATAGAGTAATATACAACACAACCCACACATTGTATTCTGGTCATTCCGTATGACCAGAGGCGTAACTTGAAGCTTCTGGGCTCCAATGCAAAACCTGTAACAGGGCCCCCAACTATAATGCTTTATTCATAGTACTGGGCTTCCTATATGGAGAAGAGAGGCCTTATGGGCCCCCTATGACTCCTGGGCCAGGGTGCAACCGCATCCCCTGCACCCTCTATAGTTACGCCCCTGATGTGTATAATATATAAGGGCACAGTTCCATCTAGTAGCCGCTATGGGACTTAGGATGGCAGCATTGTTGCTGAGAACCCCGCTGTGATACTGGTCCACTCAGCTTGGTAATGAGTTAAGTGTTCATTGGTTGTAGGTTATTAAAACCATGCTGCTATTAACATTGAATAGCCAGTGAAGCCTTAACTGATTAGCCATCCTCACAGACCTGCTTCCCATCAGAGTTTCCGGTCTCATCACTGTTGCAATCCAGCCATATGACAGCAGCTACATAGGAACCCTTGTACAAATATTTGGCCACTTTTCTTCCTCCTGCACCCACCCCTCCACTTTTCCAAAATAGGTATGGGGCTTTCGGAAAGGGGCATAGCCATTACAGCCCCACAGATTTATGCATAATCTATGCCACAAATTGGCGAAAATTATGCCTGAAATCTATTTGTCAAGGTGTGGGGATGCGCTCAATGCATGAAGAGATATGCACCTCTTCGTGTATTGGGTGCCCTGTGTGCTGGGGAAAATCTTGCCAGGCCTAGTAAATTTCATGTTAAGGGCTTAAAGGGATTGTCCAGCTGTGACAAATGCATGTATAGACTTCTGTATGGCCATTCCAAGCACTTTATAGTATAGTGTGTGGTTTGTAAATGAGTATACAGATGATATATACTTACCTGAATGGGTTCCCCCCATTGGGTTTACGGTTCTGTCGTCCTTGGATACAACAAATCCGGGCTGTTTTCTGCTTTGTTTCTTGTGCAGGTGTAGTAGCGCTTGTCAGCTCGTGAATGCATGTCTGATCCGTCGTGCATGTGCAGTCGTATCACTTCCTGGTTTCGGCTTCCACAAACTCCACCTGCTGCTACGAACTGTCAGGAGGGAGAAGATCCACAGCAGCTTCCACCAGTGACTGTCCTGAGCTGAAGGGGTGGGGGGTCACTATTACTTCTGGGGCAGTATCGGCACTCACTATTACTAGTGCTGCCACCACGGATGGACAGACAGATGGATGGATAGACGGGGGGTCTGTATTACTACTGGGGCAACTATTAGGGGTCGCTATTACTACTGGAGCAACTGTTGGGATAACTTACTACGGGGGCAACTGTTGGGGGTCACTATTACTACTGGTGCAACTGTTTGGGTCGCTATTACTACTGGTGCAGCTGTTGGGTTCACCATTACTGCTGGGGCAACTACTAGGGGTCACTATTACTACTGGTGCAGCTGTTGGGGGTCTGTATTACTACTGAGGCAACTATTGGGGGGACTGTATTACTACTGGGGCAACTATTGGGGGTCTGTATTACTACTGGGACAACTATTGGGGGTCACTATTACTACTGCGGCAACTATTTGGGGTCAGTATTACTACTAGGACAACTATTGGGGGTCACTATTACTACTAGGGCAACTATTGGGGGTCACTATTACTACTGGGCAACTATTAGGGGTCTGTATTACTACTGGTGCAATTGTTGGGGGTCACTATTACTACTGGGGCAACTATTGGGGGTCACTATTACTACTGGGGGAAACAATTGGGCGTCTGCATTACTACTGAGCAACTATTTGGGGGTCTGTATTACTACTGGGCAACTATTTGGGGGTCTGTATTATTACTGGGGCAACTATTTGAGGGTTTTTATTACTACTTGGGCAACTATTGGGGGTCTGTATTACTACTGGGGCAACTATTGGGGGTCTCTATTACTACTGGGACAACTATTGGGGGTCTGTATTACTACTGGGGCAACTATTGGGGGTCTCTATTACTACTGGGGCAACTATTTGGGGGTCTCTATTACTACTGGGGCAACTATTGGGGGTCTCTAATACTACTGGGACAACTATTGTGGGTGTGTATTACTACTGGGGCAACTATTCGGGGTCTGTATTACTACTGGGGCAACTATTAGAGGTCACTATTACTACTGGGACAACTATTGGGGGTCACTATTACTACTGAGGCAACTATTTGGGGTCTGTATTGCTACTGGGGCAACTATTTGAGGTTCTGTCTTACTACTAGGGAAACTATTGGGGTCACTATTACTACTGGGACAACTATTTGGGGGTCTATATTACTACTGGGGCAACTATTGGGGGTCACTATCACTACTGGGGCAGCTATTGGGAGTCTGCATTTCTACTGGGCAACTATTTGGGGGTCTTTTTTTACTACTGGGGCAAGTCTTTTGGGTCACTATTACTACAGGGGCAACTATTGGGGGGTCTGTATTACTACTGAAGCAACTATTGGGGGTCTGTATTACTACTGGTGCAACTATTGGGGTGTCTGTATTACTACTGTTG